>NW_008664221.1:0-437 GCF_000695815.1 Acanthisitta chloris | reverse complement strand
ATGCACCATGACCAGAAATAGAGGAGCACTGCCTCGAGCCAGGTAGAAGAAAGGGACAACTGGATCTACTGGACTGTGTGGATCCAATGGCCTGGCATGTCTGACCCACAAAGATATATGGCTTTGGTTGATAGCAGCACTCAATGTACTCTGATTCCATCAAGGTACGTGGAAGCAGAGCCCCTTTTCCCCATTCCTATTTCTAGGATGACAAGAGGATGCCAGCAGCGGACTGTATTGGAAGCTGAAGTGAGCTTAACTGGGAATGACTGGCAGAAACACCCCATTGCAACTGGTCCAGAGACCCCATGCACTCTTGGCATAAACTGTCTCAGAAATGGGTGTCTCAAAGACTCAAAAGGACATCACTGGGCTTTTGGGATAGCTGCTGTGGAGACAGACGACATCAGACAACTGAGTACCTTGCCTGGCCTTTC
>NW_008664220.1:1828-2217 GCF_000695815.1 Acanthisitta chloris | reverse complement strand
ATGGCATGGCATGGCATGGCATGGAAGAGGTTGGGATGGTGCTGGGATGGAGTGGGGATGGGATGGGATGTCTTTGGATGGATTGGTGTGACATGGTGTAGGACAGCTCAGCCCAGCCTGTCATGGACTAGTGGGAATTCACCAGCTCCCCCTGAATCTCCAGGGCTCCGTGTGACCTCCTCCTGCCCCTTCTCAGGTGGGAACACTCCCAGGGACACCCCACACCTCGGGGGGCTCCTCCTGGCAACCTTGGCCCTGGCTGCTGCCACCAGGACTCTCTGAGCCACCAGGTCACAGCTGCCACCACTGCCACCACTTCTGCCACCACTGCCACCACTGCCACCGCTCCAGGAGCAGATGAGGGATCGAGGACAGTCACCAGTGTCCCC
>NW_008664220.1:0-1703 GCF_000695815.1 Acanthisitta chloris | reverse complement strand
CACAGGGGGTGTTATCTTCTCTTTGTGGCTTTTATTCTCCCTTCCAAGATTTGTATCAGTTCTTTCCAATGATCAAAGTGCTTTTAGGTCAACCCACCAGTGTCCTCCTCACTTTCACCCACCTGATCCTGCTCCAGAGACTCAGGTCAAGGGCCTGGAGCGACAGGACGAGGGGGAATGGGTTCCCATGGACAGAGGGCAGGTTAGATGGGATACTGGGGAGAAATTCTTCCCTGTGAGCATCCTGACCAGGACACAAGCAGCAGCAGCACCAGCAGCACCAGGTGCTTCATGGTGGACATAGACCCCCAGGGACACCCCCAGGGCAGCACAGGGACACGGATAGGGATGTGTCCAGTTCCCCTGTGAAGGGCTGGGGAGGTGAGGAGGGGAGCAGGGTCAGCCCGGGGACAGGGGCTCACCCCCAGCTCGGATCCCCCCCAGCCACATCCCAGCACTGCCCCTGACCCACATCCCACTGGCTGTTGTCCCCTCATGCTCAGTACCCCAGTCCTGACCCCCACAGCCCACGGTGTCACCCCCAGGACCCCGGGCAGAGATGTTCCCTGTGCCCTGCGGTGGGTGCAGGGTCAGGGTGCTGCTCCTGCCCCTCAGGGCACCCCAGGATTGGGGACTTGGGGTGTAGATGTGAACTGAGTCAGCCTGTGAGCCCCTGGAGCCAAACAGTGAAAGCCATAAAGGAGAGAAGGAGCTGTTGAGACCAAACACTGAGAGCATCAAGGAGGTAACAAGATCCTGATGGGCCATGCCAGGAGCTCCTAAGCTGAGACATGGGAATGAGTCACTGTTCCAAACCCAAACACAGCAGTGTCCATGGTGTGTGTCTGTGGTTCAGGAACATCAGGGCATGGAATGAGAGTGAAATTGCTCACTGAGAAGAACATCCTCCTTGGCCCCAGAGTCAGACCCTTATCTGTGTAGTGTGTAAATAGCAGCAGAGAAATAAACCTTCGCTTTGCTGCACCGTACGGAGCAGAGTCATATCCCTTTTGCTCAGTTCACCACAAATGATGCCTGAACAGATCAGTCAGTAAACCATCAGTTTTGTCCTGAGGGTCCAGGGCTTTGAACCAACACCTGTGGAGACGCTGGAGCCGACCAAGGGGTGTCCTTATGTGCATGGCTCAGTGCTCCCTGCTGACCAGGTGAGTGTGTGGCCATGGAGCCATGGGACCCTCAGTCTCATGTGAAGAGCAGTTGTACTTACAGATTTTGGAAGGATTGCTTAAGGAACGAGGTTTTAAATTGTCTTTGAGAGACTTGCAGCTCTGTCAGTATGGGTGAAAATGCATTCAGGGTGGTTTCCAGCTCAGGGTACTTTGGATAGGACCTTACAGATCATTTAGTCCCAACCCCTGCCCTGGGCAGAGACACCTCCTCACCAGAGCAGGTTGCTCATGGCTCATCCAACCTGGCTGTGAACTCTGCCAGGGTTGGGGCAGCCACAGCCTCCCTGGGCATCCTGTGCCAGTGTCTCACCACCCTTACAGTAAAAAACTTTTTCTCACATCCAACATAGACTTTCCCTCCTTCAGTCTGAACTGAAGTCCTGAGGGTGACTCCATGGGTTCTCCAACCCTTCAGCTTTCCCTGGATACAGCTCCCAGAATAGCAGGCTGGATGGAATTTTCCAGCTCTCTATCCCTCTGCCTCAGCCTGGAGAACTGCAGGGGGTTGGTGTG
>NW_008664219.1:82149-86904 GCF_000695815.1 Acanthisitta chloris | reverse complement strand
GGAAGGGAAGGGAAGGGAAGGGGAGAGCTGGGCAGGATGAGCATCCTCCCTTCACTGACTCATTTCCAGGTGTGCTGCAGAACAGCTGTTGCCAACAGGCTCAGGGGGTTGTGCTCTCGGATTTCCCTCCGTGTGTTTCCCCAGGTGTGCGGGGAAGAAGTGTTTTTTTCCCTCTCGCTCCCTGCCCTATAGTGCCAGCTATATGTGGCTTTTTTAATTTAAATTAGAATCTTAGAGGTGCATCTTGTGTTCAGCTCGTTATAAGCTCCGTTGTGTTTCTTGAGCAGCTGTACCTAAAGGTTTGAGGGGAGGAACCTCGGATTTCCCTCCGTGTGTTTCCCCAGGTGTGCGGGGAAGAAGTGTTTTTTTCCCTCTCGCTCCCTGCCCTATAGTGCCAGCTATATGTGGCTTTTTTAATTTAAATTAGAATCTTAGAGGTGCATCTTGTGTTCAGCTCGTTATAAGCTCCGTTGTGTTTCTTGAGCAGCTGTACCTAAAGGTTTGAGGGGAGGAACTTGTGGTGTGGCAGGGGGGGGGGGAAGCTTTGAAGCTGTGTAGGTGAGGGATGTTTCGGGGAGTGTTAGCGTTGTCAGCCAGTTACACCACTGCTGGCACAAGTAGCAGCTCTTGCTCTTGGCAGGGTAGCAGATTTTTGCCTTCAGGTTGATTTTCAGGTGCAAAACGGCAGCTTGAAGCAGTTTCATGTGTGGACCATGCTCAGAGAGCTGTGAGCACCTGGGAATCAACAGGGGAATCACTAGCTGCTCTTTCTTTCTTGTAGTGTTCTCAAATTTTATGGTGCTTTAGTAGTATAAAGCATCAAAGGTTTGGGGTTTTTTTATGATCTCTCTAATTTTTTCTCACACATGGCATAATTCTGGCATCTTATGGCCTCCTTTTTGGGGCATCTCCTGAATGTCAGGATTTAAAGAACAGGCTTTGTATTTTAGACACCCAACTAAAATACCCTGGAAGGACTAATTTTTTGGGGAAGGGCTTACACTTCAAAGAGGTGGAGCCTGGTGTGTGTTTTGAGTCAAGGGCTAAAAGGAAGGGCAGCCAGAATGATGATTCTGAAAACCTGAGTATGCAAATATCATGAAGTTAAGACAGTGTGTTCTGTAGTTTCATTTGCTCTGTGAGCTGAACAGATTTTAGAAATCCTGAGTTTCACACATCTCAGTGCAGTTCTGCAGGCCGAAGGCTCTGAGGTCAGTAAGCAGTGATCCTGTTCTCTCCTATTTCACACAGTATCAAGTGCATGTTTGGGTAGGAAGATGCATTGGTTGTGTGTGTCCATTTAGGAGTCAGACTGAAGAATAATGAATTGAAGTGACTGACAACATGACAACCGTGAGACAGAGGAGGGTTGGAAAAGGAGCAGAAGCAGCTGAAGATCAGCCCTCAGAGGAGACTAATGTGAAGCCTGATGGGAAAACTCTGCCTGGTGGGTAATGACAAGGATTGTCACACTATGGCTCTGAGCAGTGTTCAGCTTTTGGGAGCTGTTCTAGCAGAGGTTTGAGCTATGTACGCACCAAATACTTCTATGGAGAAGTATGGACTTGCACCAAAATTAGCTGGATGAGACATGGGCATGAAGATTGCTGCATGTCAGTCTCACCTCTGTTCTAAGATCCTAATTGAAATTGATGAGAACAAGTTTTTTCCAACAGAGCTTCAGTGACACACTATCAGATTTTATGTAGTCACTGCAGGTTCTTAAAATTCAAATCACAGATAACAAAAGGAGTTGAAGACAACTGATGAGATGTACTTAAATATAAGCTGATGATTGCACATAAGATTTGAATTTAACTGCAAACTTTTGCTTTTTGAGTTTTAGGACAGTAGCTAGGTAAATTTAGAAGGGAGACATTAAGTGCCTTAATTCAAGGATCTGTTTAAGTAATGAACTTGTGTATGAATTTCTGTATGGAATTATAGCTTCAGAGCTGGCAACATTTGTTGGAGTTTGGGGTGGTTTTTAAATTAACTTACTTTAAGGGATGTTTTGATCTGAAGTCTAAATGTTTCTGTATGTGCAGTTAGGGTGGATGAAAGGAAAGTCAGATTGTTGTTGTTTCCACACAATTACACTTGGGCTATATACCAAAAGGGAAAGTGATCATCCCGCCCAGCCCTCAGCTCTGTGGAATTGCACAGCTGGAACATCGTTTTGTGGATGAAATAGCCATTTCAAAGACACAATTCCAGATCACTAAGATCCATGTTAAACCCTACAGCAACATCAAACAAACAAATAAAACCCAACAAACTGGAAATTCAGGAAGGTAAGGGCACACTAAGTGCTTGAGCTACCCAGAAACAACTTTCTTTCCTGTCATTCTATCTCTAATCTTACTCCGACAGCAGCAGCTCAGAGCCTGACACCTTCATCACAGGCTGCTTTGGCTGCTGTTCAGGCTCTGTGGGTAGTCAGTGACTTCTGAACCTTCAGTGCTTTCTACAGCAGCCAAGCAAACACCCAGAGCCCCCAAACCTGTGACAGAGATGTCAGTTCCTTGCTTTGTGATCCAGCTGTCATCCTGTATCACTGGGATTAACGGAGTTCTCCTGGAGGTGTCTCAATCTGGATTTACAAATCAGTTATGGCATTGATCTAATCTTGGATAGTATCATGGTCTTCTTAAATTTTACCACTTAAGGGCACACTTGATTTCACTTTGCATGTAAATAAACTACTCTGAGTTTGCTGTATGAGAAGAGAAAAAACACGTCTCTATGTCCAAAGACCTCTTAAAACCAAGTGTCCTGTTAGCTGCAGAATGTAAACTGTGCTAGCATGGAAAATGTATAAATGACTTTCCAAAATTCCTATAGGTTGAATTACACGTTTCACAGTTACAGACTGAAATATTTTTCTTCCAAGGTCATACAGGTGGAAAGCTCTGGAACATACTCTCAGTAACTGTTGGTGGAATTGTTGCCATCTCTCTTGGACTTCTCACTTCTGTTTATGTTGCTACACTGCATGAAAATGACCTGTGGTTTTCCAATATTAAGGTAACAATCATTTCATAGTTTCCTCATTGCTTCCATTGAGCATTAATAGGAGTGTCAGTTGAAATTGCATTTGGCTATGTGTTTATCTTGCAGCTTGATCAAAAACATGGACTATTTAATCTTTAAAAATTCAGTTTAAAAAAGCTGAGTTTCCCTTCCCACCATTTTTGAGTACTTCGTCAGGTCTATAAATACCTGTCCCCAATTTTTCTCTAAAAATACTGCTAGACAGCTCCTGGGTGAGTTTTAGCTCTGCTTCTTCCAATCACTGATTTTTCTCTGGAACAGAATTTCAACCTGCTACTATATGTTGCTCTATAATCATCTTTCTTTTATCCAAAGCAATCCAAAGAAGTAAAAAACCCACAGTTAAAATAAACAACATGCCAAACCCTGGCACATGGTTCTTTAGTTGTGTCTGTACTGTGATGTTGTAACACAGTCTGGGGACAGTCCCTTGCTATTCAGTACTGGTTGTATATCATCTTACCCTAAACGTGCAGACCTCAAAATGTATTTCAGCCCTTCACCAAAGTCAAACCAAGCACTCCTACGACCCGGGAGTCACTAGTTTTTTCCCTATGCTCATTGCACAGAAAATAATGCAGCTGTGCCCACAGCTAAATTTAACCAGAGAAAAGAACAGGTGAGTCATTTCCCTTTCAGAGGCCTCAGATTCACTGTGCCAGGTCTATGTAGTATGTTTTTCAAAGAGTACATGTATTTTACTGAATACTTGCACTGCAGTGTGTCTGTGCTGTGCTACACACTTGTTCTGTCCCAGAAACACTGACATTCCCTCATGGAAATAATTTGCACTCCCTGAAACATCTGCTGTGTTATACATAGACCACTGGTCTGTGCCCACCCTCAGCTGTCTCTGAATACACAGACAGGCTGATGTGCACTGAGGGTAAACCTCAGCTCTGCCTCTTCCTTCCAAATGCAAGTGTTGACTCACCCCAGGGTGCTGTGTGCTCTGAAGGACAAACAGGCATGGACTGTGGCCATAGGTGAGCAGAAATGTTTCTGTTCTGTCAAACTGCTCCAGAGCAGCACAAAGTTCACTGAGATAAGCAGTTCTGTAGTTGTAATTAAGTTATCCCAATGGATGAAATGCTCATTTTGTTTGGTAATTGCTGTTTTCATTTGAAGTACCCTAGAATGCCATTAGATAGCAAAGCTGAAATAAAACCCTCTAGTCATTATTAGTCTGGATTCTGTTGTCTCTGTAGGAGACAGTCACTCTGCAGTCTTTATCGGACACTTCTGCACTAGGCATGTTTTTACATACACTGTGTGGGTACAAAAGGTGGAATTTTTGTTCTGTAGACCCTGTTGATCCATGGACATCACGACTGTGTACTTCAAAACTAGCGCAGTTTGTCAGTTGTGCTCAACCCTAAAAGTTGCAAGTAAACCAAGTTTGTTAGTGAAGTCATGACTCTTGGCTTCAAAGCTGGTGAAATCACAACTTCACACACACTTGTAGCAATAGTCTTTCTGTGGAGCCAATTGCAGGTCACAGAAAGGCAGTTCAGTCCTGGGTGTCTTCAGCAATGGTTCACCCAACCAGAAAACCTGTTTGGCAGTTTAATTTTGCTCTACTTTGAGTGTGTTTTTCAGCAGTGCATTGATTTTAGCTGCTGCAGTGTGTGTGAGTCTTCTTATTTCCTGGTAAATTTGCCTGCTATTATCAGTTTGCCATGGTCCTTGGAGAGGGATGGA
>NW_008664219.1:57096-82100 GCF_000695815.1 Acanthisitta chloris | reverse complement strand
GCGGTTTATGCTATGAGGGAGGTACACATTGCTTTTTCTTTCAGTATTTTATGTCAAGCCTCCTGGAGAGAGTCACAGAGCAGCTGTTTGTGTGCCCTTCAGCAGTGCTCACAGGAGGTTACCATCGCTTACCCTGACCAGTTTTGAAAAGTTTGCATCCCTTCTCCTATACATGAAACCAACAAAGATTTCTGTTTGCCATGGTGAAAGTCAGAACAGCTTTCTTATCCAAAAATCCTGTCTCAGTTTTCTGAAAATGTTCTGGCATAAAACATAGAAAAAGGCTAAGTCTGTTTTCAGTTGTTTTCAGCAGCAGTTTAGTGACTGCTCCTCCACTATAGTCTCTCTTGGGAACAGAATCTGCTATGAAAGTAGCAAAATTTGGGCCACCTCTGCCATCATCAGCTGTGGCATTATTTGTTCAAATGCAAACTGTGTCAAAACTTTGAACAGGAATGAGCCAAAGCCAAAGAACAAATGAATCCTGTAGCACTGACAGGTACATTTCAGAGCACTCACCCCTCCTGGGTAAGCACTTAAGACTACTGCTATTGAATTTTCCCATAATAAAGTGGCTGCTTGCAAGAAGTCAGGAATAAAAACATAAAAATGTAAATCTCTCAGACATGCAGGATGAGAATCCTGGGATTTAGTCTCTGATGTGCTTATGTTTCCCCTTTTTACATTCTGAATACAAAGCAAAGGTGGTTGTCCAGAGCAGCTGTGGCTGCTCCATCCCCGGCAGTGCTCAGGGGCAGGTTGGATGGGGTTTGGTCTAGAGGGAGGTGTCCCTGCCCAGGGCAGGAAGTCACAACCAGATGCCCTTCAAGGTCCCTTGCAGCCCAAACCATTCTGTGATGCTGTGAGAAAAGGTGGGAAATGGGCAGCACAAAGTCAGTGCTTACGGCACGACGAGGAGGTCTCCAGCCCAGAGCTTTGGTCGTACTTTTCCACAGAAGTCCCTGATGAGTTGTTGTGGGTACTTCTACTCTGGATCACAAGTCTGGTCTGAGTGGGAACTGTGCCATCCTGACAGATGGGCCTGGGTTAACCAGCCAGGAGAACATGTCCAAGGATTAAGTGTGTTTGCCACGGACCTGGTTCTCCACCACAGCAGCTCTGGGTGTTGAGTTGCCACCTGTAGAATTTAGACATTTCCAAACCTTCCTGATCTTAAATTGAATAGTTTCAATTGCACAAATTTTGTTTTAGCTATGTCCAAAAAAAGAAGAGTAATTGGAGCTTTACTTACACTCTTTATTTATAGAAAAACTCACTCATGTGGCTGCTCACTCAGCATTCTGAATCACTTGCTTAAAGAGCCTGAAGAAGCCTAAACTCTAGAATTTTGCACTGCCCTTAGGAGAAAGTCCTTTGTCTTTTGTTGTGAATGCTTAATATTATTAGGATACAATTGCATAAATTGAAATAATGTGCAACTCTGTGTATCCTGGAGGACAGTTCTGTTTTTCCCTTGGGACAGGGATAACTTCTCTGGCTAAAACTCACAAACTGAACATAAAGACAGACAGGCATGTGCTCTTACAATGCTTACCCACAAGTCTGTATGTTTTCATTGACATGGAGTAGTAGGAAAAGTATAAATTGCTATAGAACTGGAAAAGTATTGCGAGTGAATAAAACAGATGTTATCTTAGCATGAAACAGATGTAAAACTCACTCGTGTTTGTCTCATAAAGTACAGCATTTGGCTGAATGCAGCTGGTGCCAGGATTACAAATTAATCATGTTTGAATGCATTTTTGCTAATTAGATCCCCCTCTGTGACTCCTCTCTCCCCCTTAATAAATTCCAAATGTTAACATTCCTTTTTTATTTTTATGAGCACTTACAGTCAGCCACTTTTTGGTGTTAGGAAACTTTTCAGTGCTGATGAATTCGAAACTAAAGCCTGTTCAAAATCCAACACTCATTTTGCTTAGTGTGGCTTTTAGTATTTAGTGCCAATGTCAGTTCCTTCTGTTGGTAAGATAATGATTTGTGTGCTGCAGAGCAGCTGCAGAGTTTAATTGTGAGCTTAGATTGAATCAGCTGTGGTTTTATCTGTTGAGTTTTCTCAGACCAGAACTAATATTGGTTTGTCAACAGTTGACTTCAATAAAACACATGTTTTGAGATAAGAGTCTGTACTGGGCAGTAAGGAGAGAGGAACAGGATTTTTCATCTAGCTTTATGTTAGCTCTGAAATAGTATTGATTCTGTCCCATCAGAAGAGATGGGACTGTATAAGAGAGATGAGTCTTGGGGTTCTTTGCAGTGTTGCATTAAGCAAAATGGCATTCAAAACTTCTCCAAAACCGGTAACATTCTGTTAATTAGTGATGTTCTTTTGTATAGAAAGATGAATTAATAAGATTATTTTTAGAAATCTCATGCAAATTTCTTAATGACTTGCATACAGCACATACAGGAACTCACTGGGTTTTCAGATCTCAGTATAAACCTCTTCTAACCAGATATTAACCTCTTACTGCTTATGAGATGTATTTGCTGGGATGTTTTTATATCAACTACTAAAGAGATTACTAATAATAGAACAGTTTTGTGTAAGAAGCCTATTACTTCTCTTCAGCTTGGCTGTTCATGCAGCCTTACTTTGTGTAAATGTGTTTGCCCAAGGCTGTGGATTTGTTAAATTTCATTAGGTCTTCACAACTAATGAGCTAACAAAAGGAAGCGAATTCCAAAGCAAAGAGCTTTGATATCTCCCTGGACTTCATCTGCTGCCCTGTCAGCCAGCAAAGAGGCCTAGTCTGAAGTGCACCTAGTGTAAACAGTTTTTAAATGCAAAATCACAGGTTCTCCTAGACTAAAGCCAAGCAGTCACTTCTCCTGTAACCCATAAGCTAAGAATGAGAGAGGTGACCACTGCCTTCCTGCTGGAACCAGCACTGACCAGTGGGCAGCTCCATTCCCTGCCAGCCAAAATATTCCTGGCATTATAGTCCCAGTATAGCACACTGAATTAATTGAGCCACAAGCTGGCAAAGCCATGGAACACTGAGGGATAACTGATCTGGAAGAAAAGGTTCAGTGCATGGAGCAAGCATAAGCAGCTTTAAACCCAACTGTTGGCCACTGTGCCTAGCTAAACACTTAATGTTGCAGAAAAGTAGTAAAATATCCAAAGTCTTTACAGCAGCATATCAGAATCACAAAAGGCATATGCATTTCCCCAGTTGCCAGAGTCATTTACACCTCAGCCATTTGTCTCTCACCCTAATCATAGAATCAACCAGGTTGGAAAAGACCTCCAGGATCATAAGTCCAACCCTCCCGTGGTCACTGGTCCCTGGCACTAAGTGCCACATCCAGTCTCAGCTTGAAAACCTCCAGGGATGGGGAATCCACCACCTCCCTGGGCAGCACATTCCAGTGCCTGAGCACTCTCCATGTGTTTTACCTTTAGTTGAACTAAGTTGCATAGAACACCCAAATCCCAAACCTCAAGGTCCATTTCCCTGGTGCAGCAAGAATTTGAGTTGAAGGCAGCTTGGTGTGATTGTGAAAGCCAATGGAAAGGGAATTCACTATCAAACGTTCACTTGCAGGAAGTGGAAAGAGAAATTTCCTTCAGAACTGAATGTGGACTTTATTACTCCTACTACAAGGAGATGATTCAGGCTGCCTCCATACAGCAAGGTATTGTGAACTGTACAGTAAGTTTTGCTTCATGTTTCCAGCTGCTGGTTTTAGATTTGGGGTGTGGTTTTTTTCAAATAGAATTGAGAATAAGGAATACTATATCAGAAAGATAGGGTAACATTTTACTGGAGACAGATCTATTCTGTTCCTGTGCCAGGGAGCCACTGTTAGAAATAACCACTTTGATAAGGATCCCTTGGTTTCTGTGCCACATCTTCACACCCTGAGGAAGGCAACCACTTGAGGGACAACTTAATGTTTTCAGCCTTGCTGGTTTATGCAGTATATTACTTGCATTTTTATTCTTCTCTTGTTTAATTTGCACTGTGAGCATTTTGTGGGAAGGGGCTTTTTTTTTTTTTTTTTTGCTGTGTGCCTGGACAGTTAGTGACAGAATGAGCAGCTTCCAAGGAAATCACATACAGTGATGGGACTTTCTGTGACAGTCCCATGTTTTCTAGATACTTAACTATTGCTCCCTAGCAATTTGGCTTATGCTACACATTTGTCAGTATTAACCTCACCTGTGATCAAAGTAGTGCCAAGGCCAGTTCTTAGGGTGCAGGATGTAGCACAGATTCCATGCTAGGGATGGAAGTATAAAAATAAATGTTTTATGCACTACTAAATATATAGTACTTGAATTAGCACTCTGAGTCACAGTTGAAGCAGGGAAGCTGAAGACCTCAGAAGGTCATGTTGATTCAGAGGTAATGTGTTCTGAATCGTTGACTCAAAGTTTGCAGTTTCTGATGAGAGATCCTAAAATACCTTTGAAAGTTATTCACTGTTCGAATGAAGATGGAGGGGGAAAAATGACAATCTCCTATTTCAATTTCTCTTTATCATTAAGGTTTACATGGTTTAGTATATGACAATAAAACTGAATCTGTGAGGACAATTAACATACTTGAGAGAATGAATGTTTACCAGGAGGTGTTTCTCAGCATTCTGTATAGGATTCTTCCAATTCAGGTAGGCATTTATTTCTGGCTTTAGACCGTAAGTGCGTTATGAAGATTGCACAGTGACTCATAGCTCCCTTTGTAGTTATTTGCCAATGAGAAATATTCCTGACACCTTTTTAATCTGTTAAAGCAAAACCTAATTCATGCTAAGTATCACCCCCCCACGAGTGTTTTAATGTCAACATCAGTATTCTTGTGTTTTACAGCAATACCTAGAGCCTGTTTATTTTTATATCTACACTTTGTTTGGACTTCAGGCAGTGTATGTCATTGCTCTGTATGTAACGAGCTGGCTGCTTAGTGGGACATGGCTCTCAGGGTTGCTGGCAGCTTGCTGGTATATTACAAACAGGTAAGTGAGAGTAAACTTCAGTCTTCCTAAAATTGTACCTCATTGCAAAGGTAAGGCATGGAACCTTTAACTGTGTGATTAGTTGGAGAGAAAATGAGGCAATGACACCTCTCTGATTAGCCAGAAAATGGGACAAGAACTTTAAATGACACAAAAGAATTAGAAAACAATCAGAAATGAGCTGACATTTCAGACTGGGTTTTGAAAGCTTCATGAAGTTTGAATAGAAAATTTTGGTTTACACTGGTCTCTGAAAGTGGACTATGTCTCTCAGATGTGTCTGCACCTCCAGGTGATGTACCCTGTCTTCTCCAGCCTAGGATCTCTTAGGTGCTAAAGAGATGTGCACGTGTGCCCTGCCCTCACTGCCCCACACCCAACCTCCAGGGATTCCTTCAACAGCCCCAGCTCAGCAGTTCAGCTTGGCCCTTATTCCTGTAGACCTCTCCTGCACTAAGCCTCAGAGAAAAAAAATGGTAATGGAGCTGTTCCAGTGCACTATCACTTGAAGAATGCTCAATTTGGAGATGAAAACAGGAGTGGCAGAACTCTTCTCCAAATATGAAAGCAGTTAGGAAACACGTGCAGTGCACAGTATTGAGGTCATCTTTTCCTTTTACAGAGTATTGGAGCAAATTTGTTGTGTGCATCTCTCTAAGAGTTCCTGACCAGTGAGAGCTTGTTATCCTTTACACAAACAGAGTACATGAAACTGGTTTGGATAAAGCCTTTCCCTCCAGATGAAGTACATGTGAGGCTGCTGAGTAACTGCACTTAGACCCTTCTTTCATTCAGCATTTCTCAGATGTGTAGAGAATATATTTGCTAGGAAGGAAAGTAAGCAACACTTACTTATTAGGGAATTATATCTTGTTTTCAACTTTTAATTCAGGTTTGGTAAATGAGTGCCCTTTGGGGAACTTTTACTAACTTCCATCACTTGCTTCAGAACATGACCAGAAGCTCATAACCAGTTTAGCTGTGTTCAAATTCAGTGCATTGGAGTCATAGTGAAGAAACTGATACCTGTTTTATATGGACATTTGGAAACCAAAAAATGAAGTAAAATTACCTGTGGTGTGTTGGATTTTGGGAGTGGTTTTTTTCACTTTTAAATGACCCAAACTGTGCATCATGAGTAAGATTTAGTCCATGGTCTATCTTTTTGACAGTAAGTGAAGTTAAAGTACAACATTTGAGCCACAGAAACAATGGATAACCTGCAGAACCTTCACAATGGCTGTTTCAGGGCCAGGTGTGCTGCTGGAGCTCGTGTAGAGCCTCCACTTGTAAAACTGAGTGGTTCAAATACCACAGAGATGTCTATGACTGCAAGCTCTGTCACCAAGCTGCTGTTTGCTCTGGTTTACATTTGGGACTCTTTGTTTTGTACAGAGTAGATACCACAAGGGTGGAGTTCACCATTCCCTTGAGAGAAAACTGGGCACTGCCATTCTTTGCTGTTCAGGTAGCAGCTATCACATACCTGCTCAGGACTCATCTGCAGCCTGTTCAAGAAGTGAGTATTTCTGACAAGTGTGGCACAGTAAAATTAGCATCAGAAAACTCTCCTGGTCTTCAAGGATAAAAGCAGATGGGTGATACAGTTTCTTTGACAAACAGTTCCTAATTACTCCTCAATTTGACCAAGTAACTGCTATTTACAGCACAGTAAATCACATACTGCATGTTCATCTAGGGCTGGAACTATGTGAGATCTCACTGTTTTCTTGCAAGTGGTACTACAGTGATAAAAGACAGGCACAAATCAAGAGTTCTTAACTAAGATGTTCATTATCCTCCGAGCAGTTGTTGCAGTTAGAAAACTCTACTTAATGTTTTAAAAGTATATTCCAAATTAACCAAATGAAGATGGGGTTTGGTTGGGTTTGTTGGGGTTTATTTTTGCTGGATTGGTTGTGTTTTAATGAAGGAAACTGAAGTTAAATAACACTTTGTTCCCTCGTTCCAGAGACTGACCCTTTTGGCTGTATTCCTAGCAACGTTTCTCTTCAGCCTGACGTGGCAGTTTAACCAGTTTATGATGCTGATACAGGCACTGGCACTGTTCATACTGGACTGCTTTGACCTGCTGCCCACAGCAAAGGTAACTTCAGGTTTGGAATAACCAGGAGGTTTTTTTCTCTACCCTCAGGAAGGTGACTGGGAGGTATTTACTAACAGTGGCCTGGATGCCCAGAGTGATACAGATTGTACACTGTGCTTTGTGCTTTTAAGTACTCACAGTGTATACACTGCAAGTGTGAAAATGGATAATCAAAACAACACCAGTTCTGGTGTTTTTTTAAGCTGATTGTTTCACTTTCTGTAATTTTTGTCTACTTCTGTTTAGACACTATTTGACACGTTTAAAGACCATCATAACAGCTGACCTAATACCAGAGCTGAAGCAGAGCCTCTTGAAGTTGGCAGGACAAAAAAAAAATACCCCAAGAAATCTTTGTCTAAGCTGAAGTCATAACAGTGTAGGGATTTTGCCTCAAGTACTGTGCACCCCTGTTTGCAAGGGCCGCAGAGGGGATGGAGCAGACACACAGGATGCTCAGGAGAAGCAGTTTTCTTGCCTACACTGAAATGCACCACAAAATCACAGCACTGTCACTGCTGTGTTGCTGAACTGGAGAAGTCAAAAAGTAAAACAGGCATTACTAAGAAGATTAGGGATCACTTACAGTCAGTCTTAGAAAACAGAAATGCACCGTGGAAGACGAAAACATTAACATTCGCTGTGAAATTCTTCCAAGGTGATTAACCCTCATAAAAGCTTTCGCTGGTTGAAAAAGGTTCTAACTTTCACAAAGGTTAGGGTAGCATGAAGAGTAATTCATGTCAGTTCACTTTAAATTTGAAGCAGACTTGGACTTTACTGAGTGCATTAATTAGAATGAAAACTAGTACTGTGGCTATGCAGCAAGTAAACGTGGTTTATTTAAGCTCCCAAATTCTTTGCTGTATCGACAAATGTGAGCTGAAGGAAGCAGTTAGGGTGAGTAATCAGCTACCCTAAAGTTGGCACATGACCAGCTTCACCCTGAACTGCTTGGAACAGACTCACCACCCCACTGGGATTCCTATGAATCCCCAACATCTGCCACTGAAAGCTCCTGGAGTTTGTTGGGCTGTTTGGTACTGACTCATGCCACTGTTTTCATACAAGTCTGATCTTCGTGCCAGGTGAAATGTGTGTTTTGGTGCATTTGGTATCAGAAAATCAGCCGAACATTGGTAATAGTTCAGCGTAGCTCAAAGAGGATGTATTGAACTATCTGTAAAAAATTAGAGAAGTCAGATGAGATTTGATAGCTGAACTTCACTGTGCCCTATCTCTTTCATCACAGAGACACCAGAGAGGCTGCAGAAACACTTCTTTGACTAAAGAAAATGCAAAACATTTTCTAAAGTATGTTAAGTAATTAATAATTTCCTTACCCTGAAATTATTTAACTTCTCTGCTTTATTACAGGATTACCTTCCTGAGGTATAAAATGGGCATAAAACTTAGCCTAACTAGTTCAGGACATCAATACTAAAGGGATATAGTAATTGCTTTAAATGTAATTATTTAGTGCAAGATGATACTTGTTTTCTTCTTTAACTAACAGATGTTAAAATAAATTATAAAACATATCCAAAGAAAACCAGCTCTGACTGTAAAGTTTTGTAGACATACAAATCTCGTTGTTGTTCCAGGTTACGTGGCTCTATGTCATTCAGCTTTCTGCATTGCTGCTGGTCTGTGTCCTGCAGTTCTTTAACTCTATGATTCTTGGATCATTGCTTATAAGTTTTAATGCTTCTGTCTTGATAGCAAGAACAATCCAGGTAGGTGCCAAAATGTTTTTGTAGTAGTAAATAAAGACTGTGATATATACACATATAAAGATAAATGAGTAATTTATATGCATTATAATTTTCGCTTACTAAGGAGAGGAATTAGTGCAAAGCAACAAAAATATTGTCTGATCAAATAGTGAGTGCAATTGCACCATAACCATCGGTGCATAGCCGAGCACAGACACCATAATTCTGTTTTCTGTTCCCATTTATGGTGGTGCAAGTTGCAGTTTGGATCCTGCAGCACAAACTGCATCAACGGACTTTACTTGGCTTGGAGTTATGGATCTGCCTCCAGCATGTACTCAGGGAGAACTGGGAACGTGTGGAATTCAGGTCCTGCAATCTGTCCTTTCAGAGATCAGGGTCTGCAGTTCTCTCCTGTCTGATGCTGGCATTGAACAGCCTCTAGCCAGAACATGTGAACTGCAGGGACACTCCTGTTGTCTGTCCCTTCCCACCACCTGTGATCAGGACTGTGTTTTTCAGAGACAGGCAATGTCTGTGCCTGTTCCAGGTGCCCATGAGCAGTTCCTCTGGCTCTGGAGCTTTGAGCTGAACAGCCACTCCGAATCCCACGGGTGACAGTTAGACCAGAAGACAGCTTTGCTGTGTTTAGGTGGAAGGCCCAATGAGTAGGGGTTTCAAAAGGCACAGGATGTGAGTGAAGTGAGGGGAGTAAGCTCCGTGGATGCAAAGGGCCCTGCCAGGGGAAGCTCTTTGGCTGTTCCAAACCTCTGCCAGCTCAGCAGCCTGAGGAGCTGTTGTCGTGCTGTCCCTTCAGTTTTGTGCAAGGAATACATCTGTATACTTGGTTCTCTATACATTTTTGCTCACATGACCCTAGGACAAGTTTGATCCTGATCAGGGCTAGCAGATCAGAGGTTTCAAATAACCTGTGATGCTTTTCGTTCCAAATAAACACAAGAAGTACTGAAATGCTAATATTTTCTTCCTTCTAGAAAAACTTAAAAAAGGGTGGCTTGCTTAACAGGCTTGGGAAACTTCTCCTCCATGTGCTGTTAGTTTTGTGTTTGACTCTCCTCATAAATAAATTCATCAAGGTAAGCAAATAATTTCTAATCTAGAAAGTTACAAAACATACTACATTATAAGCTCTTTGTTAACCATCGATAGTAACGTTAAATAAAATTGCAGTGAGATTTCACTGCATTTCAGAGGTTTCATTTTAGAAATGAAAGATAATTTTGCTAATCTTTTTGATGCATGGATTTTGAAACTTCATAAATTAAGACCATGTATTGGAATTAACTTGAAGTTCCCCTGTAATTTCACAGCAGGGGAGGTGGATAGTGCATTCTGATGCTGCTGAGCATTGCAAAGCTTTTCCCTGTGCTGGTTTTGTAATGAATGCAGCTGAGATTGAAAAGTTGTTGCAGAAATAGAGGTCATAGCATGGTGTGTGAGAGCTGCTCCTGCTGCACAGAGTTCCATTTAAAGCATGAAAAATCCTGTTTACTCTGTGACATTTTTGATACTTATCATTTCCTTTCTTTTTCCCTGCTTTGTAGAAAATTCTTACTCTTGAGTCAGATGAACATATATTCAAATTCCTGAAAGCAAAATTTGGATTTGGGGCAACCAGGTATGGTTTAGCTGCAATTTTGCCTTTTTTTTTGTTTGTTTGTTTGAGTTCATTAACTGCAGACTGCAGGTTGTTCTCACTTACAAGTGGTGTGATAAATCGCAGATTTTTACCTTGTGTTTGTGTTATATTTTTCCTTATAATAATCTGCACAACTGTGACTTTAAAATTTCATGGGGGAAAAAAGGGAAACTTTGATCCTTTTGGACATCAAGTTATGAAATACCTGATGACAAGGTTTATTCTTTTGTTTTTCCTTTAGAGATTTTGATGCTAACCTGTATCTTTGTGAAGAAGCTTTTGGTTTGCTGCCATTAAATACTTTTTCAAGGCTCTCAGATACATTACTTTTTTACATCTACATCTTTGTTCTCTTCCTCCTGGCAGTAGCAGCTGTAATTGTTGCCTTTCGGAACCTCAGGTAAAGTACAATTTTCAGGGAGTTCAGGTTATCAGTTGTTTCTCCCTCAGCTGGACACAGCAGCACCAGGATTGCTCTCCACACAGTGTGAGGAAGCTGCAGGATGTCTTATTTTCTGTAGTCATAAGTGTAATCCCAAACACCACCCTAATTTTTAACTCTCCAGTTATCTCACTTATCCCCACCCTAAAAAAACAGGGGAAAACCCTACACATTTAACCAGTTGCTTTTTTTTTTTTTTGGGTGGGCCCTCCACATACATTCACCAGAGTAGCCACCTTGGCTATAACTAGTCCTTTCAGGCTTCATTTTCTCTAAATTTAGTTCCAGTCTATCCTTTTAGTAGCATCAAGACATACCAGCACAAACTCAGAAAACACAGATTTTTCACTCTCATCAGAAGCCCTGTGAAGCCCATGGGAGTAGCTGCTTCAAGCAGGAACCCAAGCTTGCCTTTCTGTACATAGTTTTATCTCCTTCTTATGCAGCTCATTCAAACCCATTGCATTTCCAGAAACCTGGACATGAAGAGAAATTCCTGATGCTGCATCTAGTGGATGATATCAGGCTAAATTATCTAATGCAACAGAAGACTGTGGGCTGGTAGCAGTAGTGTTGCTTTCTGGCATCAGAAGGACTCAGTGCTTTTTAAAATACAGATAACTATATGAAATCTGTTATAGAACTTAATACAACACTGTTTATGTCTTTAATTAGTGGCTCAAATCAAGTCCAGTCAATGGAAAAGATGGAAGAGTGCACAGTAACACTGAAGCCTGATGCTGCTTACAGCTTAGTGCACACAGTTCTGTTTGGATGTCTGGCACTGAGCACAATGAGGTACTGTGTTTATGTTCTACCAAGGGCTAGTTTAGATGGTAGAGTACATTTTTATAAGCATGTAAAATATGCTGACCACAAACTGATAGGATCATGAACCTTCTCTCTCCCCCTGGTGTGTTTCTGCTTGCAGACTGAAGCATTTTTCAAAATCCTGCTTGGAAGTTTGGGAACAGAGATGTTCTCAAGAGCACATAGTAAAGTCAGTCTTGTGCTCAGTTATTTCAGAGCCCTGAAAGTCCAAGCCCCAGACACGAACTGCTCAGCAGAGCTCTAGATGGTCATGGAGAGCTTGTTTGTGTTCTTGCAGAATGAAGTACCTCTGGACATCCCACATGTGTGTGTTTGCATCTTTTGGCCTGTGCAGTACAGAAGTTTGGAAGCTTATCCTGAAGTGTCTCCACATCTACACATCCCAGAGGGTTAGCACTGGACTTACAGCATTTCAGCAATGGGGTTTGTCCATATCTAAACCAAATCAGGGCTCAGAGTTAAATGTTGTTTGTAGTTCTCTTAAACTGGGTCTAAATTTAGGGAGTAAAGTCTATTTTCCAGTGGTTTTTGTGTGAAACAATCCCGTTTGAACACACTAGATGGCAATAGAGATGGAGAAATAGCCCAAATTTTACTAAAAAAGTCACCGTGTGAAGAAATCAGCAGCTGAGCAGACCTCTGCAGTCAGTTACACAGAATGACAGTGTTTCCTGCTGTGTAGGATATAAATTTATATATGTAGATAGAAACCATTTGTGATGGGTCTGTGATTAGGGTTTTACTTGCAAACAAAATCAGAAAGTGGTCTTACAATTCAAACTCTAAATTCAGCTACACAATAAATAATCAGATATCAATACTTTAAAAATGAAGTCTATTCAAACAAAAGTGTCATCAGAATAAGCAATTTTTTTGTGGTTTGTCTTAGACACAGGTGATTAAGTATTCGATACCAATAATGACATTGCTGTACATTTCATATAAGGTAAGAAATCTTTTTCTCAATGTTTTGGCATTTTTTTAAGTTGCATGGAATTTTCCTTTGCACATAAAGGATGTTGCTTTATCTGTAACTGAATTTGAAAATGGGCACAGTCTGCCTGAAGTGCAAGTACCTTACTGCATGTGACACTGCACATAAAGAACCAGTTGGGCTCATCTCACGCAAAGTAGTTGTTTGTAGACACAAATGTTTGTCTGGTTGTGTGTGAAATCTGCAGGTGTTACAGAAAGGCAGAATTTTATGGAAATGGGAGTTGCCTGTTGTGGTCTCAGCTAAGCAGCAGATAATATGCAGATTGTTGAACTGTGCAATGATTCACTGTAGCAGCAGAAATAACCACAACATTCTATACTGCTGTGCCTCATCTGAACAGAACTGTTCCATGGTCAGGTACCTTCTGTCTGTCCCAGAAACAAAATAATGCCATTGCTTTTGCCATGGGGATACCAAGAGCAGGACACACTGACAGGCTAATGTGACAGATAACTAGGAATAATTTCCTTCCCACTCTTCATGAGCAGGTGTGAAGTCCCTAAATCCTGTCAGGTTCAGTTCTGAAGTCAACAGAAATCACTGATTTCATAGGCCTTAGGTCAGTCACTAGTTGTGCTCAGTCTGCCTGAAAAGCATAATTTTTGTGTTCTAAGGAGAGGAAATATTTTTATTGACATTAAAATACTATTTTTCAAAGTGGGAATGAGAATTTTATCTCCTCTCAGTGTTTTTTTTTTTTGCCCTAAGTCAGTTCTTTTTTTCTGCAAAGCTCTAAGAGTTTGTGAGAACTTACAGGTGGATAAAACTTTTCCCAGCTTCCCTGCAATGGTCAGAATAAAAACTCCCACAGAGATCCAGGCAGTATCTATTGCTTCTGTGAGAATATGTTTGTATATTCTCTCTAAAATCTTACAAACAAACCCACAGTGCAAGTAGTTTTCCTAACAGAGACTTAATTGTCTTTCTGCTGTCCAGATGAGAATTTAGCTGTTTCCAGGCTGTGACTGCTTGGATTGCAGGAGCAGTTTCGTGTACACCACAAGACTAACTGGTCATCATGACTAGTTTTCTTGAATTAGCAGTAGGGGAACTTTGTGTTTGATTCCCTGTTATGGCTGTGTTTGTCAGAAGAACTGTTCTGTAGTGCTGTTCCTCAAAATAGGAGTTTTATGGGATTATTAACCTAATCCCAAATAAGCTAATGGAAGCCTCTTTTGAGGCATGTGGTTGCTGCAGTCCCAGATACCTCACTTGGATGATAATTTATTGCTACAGACACAGCTACAATACTGGCTATCCCTCAGATTTCAGGTGCAGCATGTTTTGAGACCTGTGAGACATTTCTGTGTACACATGTTCTGCATTAACGTAGTGCAAACACCTTTTAGATCAAGTGACAGTGCTGAAATATTTCCCTGCATCCTTCAGTTGTGCTGCAGGTAACACAGCACGTGTATCATGCAGTGCTAAGTATTTTTATGTTTCACTTCATACACTTCATAGGTAGATTTCAGCTGTTTCTGCATTCATTGTATTTAACTTCACAGTGATACTCATCAGTTTGTGTTTGTGTCAGTCACTCCTAAACAAATTGTTGGTACTTAAAGTTAGCTCCTGAGCTTCAGCATTCCAGTCCCTGGGATTGCCACATGATCTTGCTTTCTCTTTGCTAGTAAACTATGCAGTCATATCATTTCTTCAAGCACATTTTTACCTTCCTCATGGCCAAGTCCTTTTGCTCCAAAGTTGTACATTTATTGTAGCACATAATGCAACCTACACCTGTGATCTGAGCTGTCTTTGGCTGTACTGAGCAGCTCCCTCTGTGTGCTGTGTGTATTTACCCTTCAGACCTAAAGCCTGTAAGCCTGACAGTCTGTAGAGAAATGATAGAAGCCTCACTATGTATATCAGGAGCAGTGCCTGTTCATAAAGTGCACTGCAAGCCCAGAGTTGGAAGCCTCTTGTTCATACCCCCCTCTGTTCTGAGCAGTTTGTTACATCCCTGATGTGCTCCCCCTCTTCTTTCCATCCATTCCTCACACCACAGTACACTTTTTCTCAATCTGACATATACTTCATCTACAAGGCAAAGTTGTTGTGTCAGTGCTATTGGTCCATATTTTTGTATGCTTTACTTTTTATCAATTTTGTCATTGTTGTTGTGTTGTATTTGGAACTCCTGAGGTTCCTCAGTTTTCTGTTGGCTGTCCTAATCAAATGTAGCACTACCTGAGAGTTTTTCTACCTCAGCATTCTCTTTTTCAATTCAGTAGTAGCAAGTCTCACTCCCAAAACTTTCCTCCAGTGACAACAGCTTGTTCTCACTCAGAAATTGCAGCGGTGTGACACTGTGACTTGGAGAACCTCCGTGGATGAGTCCAGTCCCAGCACTCAGTGTCTTAGATCCTCAGGAGGCTGCAGAGCAGGTTCAGGGGATCTGGAAGAAAAACAGAGCCCATTTCATTCTGTCTCCAGCCTGGAGGACTCCAAGCTCTCAGGATGTTTAGCTATCCAGGGTAGTTCAGTAATGCAGAGAGGTAATTTTGATTCATGATCAAACTCTACAGTCTCATTTCTCAACTGCTCATTTACCAGTCTCTTGAGAGAGCTTGTGGAGAGCAGGAATACATCTATTACACCTCTGCTGTACTTCCAGAACTGTGGGGTTGTGGTGCCACCATAGGCATCTCTTAGATGTTACTCAATTTACCAGCACTCAAACACTTACTTAAACAAATGTATTAAGTGAACAGTTAAACTCCTAAGTGTCTTAATTGGCACAGTTGTATCTCCTGCTCCCCAGTCCTCCCACATACTTCCAGGTTCAGTGGAACAATTTTGCTAGGTAGCTCAGCAGCTCCACATTGAAATTCCTTCTGAACTCTTGTATGAGTATTATGTAAATTGGATGATTTATGGCTTTTTAGACAGTCAGGTGGGGTTTCTTATACTTTTTCCTGTAGCATTTCAGTTTTCAAGCCAGCAATCCTTATTATCTAAAGGAAGCAAGTTTGGAATAGGTTTCACCATAACATCCTGTGTAGTAAAGACTGATGCAGAGCAATCTGTCATTATCTCCCTTAATTGCTCCCTTTTGTCCTTGAGTATTCATGAGCTTACACAATAAGAAACCCTCAATAAATCTTTGTTCCCTTAGCTTTTTTGAGGGGGAATGGTTAAGCTTTTCAGAATCGGTTTCAATCCTTTTTTCTCTCCTCCAGATTTGATTTATGTATTCTTTGTCTGCAGTGAATTTTGGAATATTGTCCCCCCTGATAGTCTCTTGGTTGTTGCTGTTCAGTCACACTTTTCTTTTTCCCTTCAGTAGCTCTATTAATTCAAACTTCTGAAATATCATTAGTGGCATCCACAGCACATTTAATGATCTTTACTTCAGATACAGATTTCCTGCCTTTATTTAGTTTTAAACTGCCTTTCCAAACTCAGTGTTAATTCCTGAGGTCTTTCCTCCTCTACCAAACACTGACAGTATTTAATGGCTTGGCTGTTATGGATTGAACTGTTACATGATGCCTCTTGCTCCTGTTCCTTTCTTAAAGCTTGGTCTGCAGAGAAAGAACTTAAAACACTGACATTCATCCTACAGCCCAGAGAACTGGAATGTTTCACTCGTGAAGTTAGGTACAAGGCACAACAGTCACATTTGGTGACAACTTTTAGTCATCCACAGATTCTGAGAGAGAAACCAATCTTAACTGCTGGAGTCCTGGAAACCTCTGGTGAGATGTGCAGCTGAGAAAAGCTGTTCTCAGGCTGACTACAGTGAGCAGTTCCTGCTGCTCATCTAGCAGGAGCTGCAGAGCTAAACTCTGAGACTGTTCACCCTGCAGTGACAGCCACCTGTCCTCCACAGGAAGAGCAGATACACTGTGTCTTGCAGCTCATCCATGAATTGGACAAGATCAGTTCCCAGCTAAGAGGAAATAATCTGTTTCAGCATCCAGAACTTTTGTTCATTCTGTCTTCAGTTTGTTCTATTTTGTTTCCATTGTAGTTCTGGCCAGGAATAATGGATGAACTATCAGAGCTGAGAGAATTCTATGACCCAGACACTGTGGAGCTGATGAACTGGATTAAGTAAGAGGATTTTTTCTCTATATAAGTTAAATGCTATTTGTGTAGATCTAATGTTCTTAGTTATAGTGTTCTCCTTATTTGTCACAGCTCACCAGTGCACCCCAGTGACCCGTGGAGAGTGAGGATGAGTGGGTTATCAGGAGGTTAGGATGTTAGCAGCTGTGGAGAGAGCTCTGTGCAGAGCCCCCAGGCTGCTCTGGCTCTCTCAGGCTGCTGTGTGCCCTGTGCTCCAGGAACCAGCTCACTCTGTTTGGAGTCTGGAGCTCCCTTCGTCATATTATAGCTACCTCCACATCAACAGACCTTAGCAGTGAAAGCATTTTGTTTCCCCTCAGCCTGGTGCCCTTCTCCACTTTGTAATCATAAAAAGCTTGGGTGCACAGAGGTAGGGCTGGAAAATGTGTGCTCTGCAGTCTGTTTGAACTTGAAAACAATCTAAACTGCTTATACTTGTTGGAGTTAATCCCAACATGTGTTCTGAACTGTAACTGAACTTGCAACAGCTGAGCATAGGTGCAAAGTCTGTCACCTCATCACTTCTCACAGAGCATAGGAAGGTGTTTTTGGCTGGAAGATGCTAAGCAAACAGGCCAGGTAGGATGTTCTCTGGAGTAACATCCAGAAACCACTAAAAGCTTTCAGGGAGATTCCTGGGACTTGTATTCATTTGGAACTCTAGCAAAGAATATTTTTCAAAAGAAAATCAGTTTCATGTTCTGGAGGAAAACATTCTGAAAGTAAATCTGAACAGGCAACATTTAACCCTGAAGTGTTTGAAGTATTGCCTTGGAGCCCTGTGTTGTGTTTCCATACACAGTGAACTCCAGTGGAACCAGTCACCCAGTCTGTTCTACCCACAGCAGCAGAGTTACACTCCATAGTGCTGCATTTCTTTAATCCATAACCTAGAGGGAGTAATTTAGAAGTAAAACACATCAGCCTTCGCTGACTTGTTTGGAAAGCAGCCCATGGTTTTTTGCATCATTTAGAATCTTTGCAGCCTTATTGACACGTTTTTGTGACTAATGTTTACCAGACAGTTCCATTTAGCACTACTGTTTTATTAAAAGATGGTGAATGTCTGATAGTTCAGGCCTCCTGTGTGCAATATAGAGAGTTATATATAGATTTACACATGAAATATGCATGTGGAGTTATTCCCAGCCATGAGCTGGATTTGACTGGCTCCAATGAGAATAGTTTTTCATATGTTCTTAGTGCTGAGAATGCTAAACTAGTGCTTGACATCTCTTCAGTTTAAGTCATGACAGACAATTACAGAGGGAAATTTTTTTACTTAGAATTTACTGTGTTTAGAAATATTATTCCTGTAAAGAAGAGTTAATTTTCTGTGCTTTAAATACCAGTCAACAAAGTTGATGGTAAGTTTCTCAAAGTGGGACAGATTTTCTTAAGTTTTGATGTGTAAGAAAAATCTTTTGCTATACTAACAGTTGATAGTTGTGCTGTAGTTAATGACCTGTCAAAGCTGGTGTCAGGAACTAATCACTCACTATTTAAACTCAGTGTGAAAAGCTCTAATGTGTCATGTGCAGCAGTGAATTAGGAGTAACTCATCTGTCTTGCAATCTTTCCATAACAAGAAAACCTTCTGTCTGCTTAGCTCTAAATGCAAATTAACTTGTCCCAATATACAGTCTGGATAAGGGTCTGTCCACTGTGATGTGTCTGCAGATGTATTTCTTACTCTTCCCCTTACTAAAATTTCCATAGCATTTTCAGGAGATACACTGGTTTATACCTGTACAACTGCAGAGCACGGTTTTTTCACAGTGACCCTGCACATCCCAGTCTCCTGCTTTTCCCTCCCCACCACTGCATTTTCTTAGCTTTTTTGAAAAACAATTGTCAAGAAGGTCCTGCCAATGCCACAGGGATAGATCACAGCTCTGTTCCCAGCTGGGAGGTACATTGAAATTCTTAGTTTTGGTCTTTCTCCCTAAGACAACAGGAGCAACATTCTCATTTGTGAGATGGGGAAGAAATATCAGTAGAATGAGCAAATCAATAGCGTGAACTTCCCTGCTCTATTCACTTCTGGTAAGTGTTCAAGAAGCAATGTCTTCTGCCTTTAAAGGGGAAATCTGTCTAGAATCACGGAATATTTCCTAAGCAGTTGCCAAAACTTACAGAAAAACTTAGAAGTCTCAGACAACAGCCAGAACAGTGGAAAAGTGGCCTGAGGCTGAGATTTGCAGAGCATAGCTGTGTGTCAGCTGTACTTGAACCAGCTGTGGGGCACAAGCAGCAAACTTGTCTGACACTGGAAACCCCACAAGTGTCCAAAAAGCTCCAAGGTTATGCAAATAAACACCCATGTTTCAGTGGTGGTTTTTTCATTTAGCAATCTAGAGTCATTTATATTAATGGCTATATTGTAATTCCAAGCCAACTATAAATGCTAACTCTATTGCTTACATGCCTAATTTTCAAGGATAATCACACCGAATTTAACACATATTCCAGACTTTAAAGGCAATATTACACTTTCTTCTTTTTTTTTTAAACTTATTGTTCTTAAATTCTTGTCATTAACTGATTTGTGAGTAAAATTCAGGCATGAACTGCCTGAAAACTAGGTTTATACAACTGTGTAGGTACACTCCTTTATGTGAGCAAAACCTGCATGCATAAGTTGAGGCTGGGACTAAGAAAAACACATCTTGTTGCTCTCTCTTTCTGGCTATCGTTTTCCATTTTTGCGATTTTCAGTCTTTCCAAACCAGAGGGGAAAAAAAGAGCCATGACAGTGTGACTGAATATGCTTTTCTGCCTATCATCTGCAGCTAAACCTGTGATGTTTAATAGAGAATTCTGCAAATAAAAAGGTTTTCTTTTAAAGAAAAAGAAAACTTTATCGTGGCATATTTGAGAATTCCTCAGAATCTCCTTCTCTCAAATCCTTTGGCTTTGTAGGTTCATCTCACACTCAGGCACTAGGAAAGGAATAGTCTGAGACTAGTCAGATTTTATGGCTCTGAGATACAACTGCAGGTTCAGCTCTGGAGGACTTGTAATAGAAATAACCTTTTGTTTCTAATGATGTAACCTGTAATTGCAGTGTTGGACATTTCTTCCTTAGTGCTTCCTTAAAACCAGCTCACAATGATTCTCTAGCAGTTTAAGAGAAAGAATTACCACCACTTTCAGGGTGCTTCCTGCAAAACCCTTGTATTTTTAATGAGTTATTCTTTAGTATTAATGTAATACTCTAAATTCTTAAGTGAAAGGTAAAGAAAAGCTTCCTGCAATATAATATAGTGCTTGGTTTACCCATTAGTTCAGCTGTAATTAACTTGTTGAAAGCTTAGAGCTTCAGAAATAAATGAGATTATTTGTTCAAAATGCCATCAGGTCTGCTTGGAATGGCATTTAAATTATACGATGTAAATCAGTTTGACCTGTAAGTCCTTGTCATTATTTAGTGACATTTCCTAGAGAATAAATTGTTGGCAGGTTGGGCAGCGTGGTATGGAGCTGGGCAGGGAGCTATGAAAACAAATTATCCTTTCATTTTATACATCATTTGCACAGACAGTTGTAAAAATTGCTTCGTTTTTCTGTAATAGAGAAGTGTCATTCAGTGGTTTGCAGCACACGAGGTGCCCTGGGTACAGAGCACCCTGCTTAGTGCCTGGCACGGGCAGGGGCGTGGGGAAAGAGCTTCATGGGATGCAGAAATCATCCCAGCCCTGGGAAATATGCCTCAGTGTCCACAGCTCTCCGGGAGAGAATGCTCAGGGGCAGCCACCCCTGGGATGGGACTGGGCAGGGCAGACACTGCCTGGGCTCTGTGTCACCTCCCCAGGGTCACCTCCTGCCTTCCAGCTGTCTGCCCAAGGCACCAGAATCCAGTGCCAGGCTTGAGCTCCTGGCACTGCCAGCAGGGCACGGGGAAAGAGCCTCCAGTAGCACCAGTAGCAGCACCTGTTGGTCTGGGAACATCTGAGCTGGCCCCAGTAAAATATGGACAGTGATGTGGCTGAAGGAGTGTCATTTTCTAGGACTTCAGTCATGTAAATCTGTCTTGGGCAAACATCTGGACACCTCATCAGGGTCTGTAGCTCCTTCCCAGGGGCAGTGCAGAGGCAGCTCTGAGCTCTGCTCTCTGGGACAGGACCAGAGAAAAGCATGAGGTTGTGTCAGGGCAGGGTTAGGCTGGATAGCTGGAGGAGGTTGTTCCCCCAGAGGTGTTTGGGCACTGAACAGCTCCCAGGGCAGTGTCACAGCCCCAAGGTGACAGAGCTCAGGGAGTGTTCAGCCAGTGCTCTCAGCACAGGGTGGAGTGTTGGGGATGTTATGTGCAGGGCAGGAGTTGGACTTGATGATCCCTGTGGGTCCCTTGTAACTCAGGAGATTCTATGAGTCTACATTTTTGACACACATTTTTCCCAGGGATTTATGGAAAAGGGGCACTATCACCACTTCCTTTAGCTTCCCTTTAAAGATAAGAGGCTGCAGGCTGGTTTGGTTGGGTTTTTTTGTTTGCTTGTTTTCTTGTGATTTTGCCTTGGGTACTTGCTGGGAGGGAGGAAGGTCAGTGTGTTTAGGAAAGTCTGAGTCTGCTAAAGAGCCCATTATAATTGCAAAATTGGAGTCAGAGGTACAGGATTGCCTTGGTAAGGCCATGTCAGGAGATAAGCACTGCAGAGGCTTTGAAACTGGAACTAATCTTGAACAAACACAGAAACTGACTTATCACACTAGGAGTTGCCTGGCCGAGGCATAAACAGAAAGATGCTAAAGTCCCTCTGAGTCCAGCCCATGTCCTCTGCAGCTCAGCCCAAAGACTCAGCTCTCCTGCAGGTTGGGATGAGTCCTGGCTGACAGCCTGTCAGGGCCATTGCATGTCCTAGTGCTGAATTCTGAGAGGAATTAATTTCCTTTAATGAAACATTTACTTCATGACACTTGTGGCTTTGAATATTTGAAGAAAAAAAATGAAGAGATTAAATATTTTCAGGCTTTAAAATGAAACTGGTTTTATAGAGTGCTGAAGAACTAGTCTATCAGGGAAGTTAAACTGGCTATTAAAATTGCTATCTCTGGCCTTCCTAGATGAGATTAATGTGCCAGTGCAAGAATTTGTAGGAAGGGTTTGTAGTTATTAAGTCATTTGCTAAGCATAATCTCCTGAAAGTCAAATTTAATCCTTGTCTCTCAACATTTTCAAGCTGATCATGGAGCTTAGGAATGACAGACACAGAGCTGCAGTTCCCAGAGGCTCCCTGAGATGCAGCCCAAAGTGTCCCACTCCCTGGAGCACTGCAGGTGCCCAAGGTGCATGGCACTGGGATGTTGGGCAGCTGTGCACATTCTGGTCTCATCTTACTCAGTTTAATGTGTTGCTTTCTGTTGGTTTGGTCTTCACAGACCTTCCCATGGGTATGTGCCTACTGAGCCCCAGAAAGCATCAGGGCACCTATGGCCAGTTGGAATTGGGCTGATTACAGGAATGTATTTCTTGGTGTTCTTCCTTTTCTTTCTGCTCTGCACTTCTCTTGTGTCCTGACATGTATTTTAGACTGTAAAGTTGTTGGGGGGAAGGTGAGCAAGAGTCAGGTTTTCATTATGAGTATCTAAACAATCCTGAGAGACTGAGGCTGCTAAGTAACAACAGTTTGCTCCCTGAATAGAGGAGAGGCAGAAAAATATTTTTTGCTGTCTTTTTTTTCCTTCTGATCTGTCACAAACATTGCAAAAATGCCCCTACAGAGACCTCCTCAGACTTCTCACCATTTGTTTAGGTCAAACACTCCAAACACAGCAGTGTTTGCTGGGAGCATGCAGCTACTAGCAGGAGTCAAACTGTGCACTGGACGGACCTTAACGAACCATCCCCACTACGAGGATAAGAATCTGAGAGAGAGAACAAAACAGGTAAGAGCATTCGGATTGTTTCCGCTAGTTCTTGCCCACATCAGTGGCTCCACTCCAGAAAATAAGTGTCCTCTCTAATAGCACATTGCAAATGGCATCACCTGTTATACTCCTGGAGCTAATTCACTGTCAGATACAGGCCCAGGATTTACTGTTGGCACCAGTAGATCCTGGTGCCCAGTTGGCTGTTAAACCCACATGGAGCATTCCCTGATCTGCCTGATACTCCCTTCAGTTCCCAGCAATAGCATTTTCCATAGAACCCACCCCAAGAGACTCACACAATGCTGGGGAGGCTGTTCCAGCTGTCCTGTAACACAGACACTCTCAGGCTGACAGCACCATCCAGTGTTGTGTGGTCAGCAGCAGGACATTGCCATGTAACACAGAACCTCCAAGTGGCTACTGAACAATTTATATGTTGTTTTTATAATATTTAGTTCAGGTCACATGGTTTCTGAATCTCAGCTCTTTCTCCAGCTCAGGAGAAAAGAGTTGTGAAAGAGCAAGGAAAGAAATCGTAATGCCATGTGGCTTAGGGCTGGTTTTCTTCTTCTCTAGATCTATCAGATCTATGCCAAGAGAGCTCCTGAGGAGGTGCACAGCATCCTGAGGTCGTTTGGCACAGACTATGTGATCCTGGAGGACAGCATCTGCTACGAGAGGAGGCACAGCCGAGGCTGCCGCCTGCGAGACCTGCTCGACAGAGCCAACGGCCACGTGAGTGCTAGGGACAAGGCTGGAAAGAAACTACATCTGGCTTGACTTCTGTCTGAAACACAGCTGGGATTCGAGGGAGCTCAGGGTATCTGCACTGTGGGAAGGAAAACCTAGTGGATATTCCCAGTGTGGCCAAATCGAACACTGCTTGTTTTCAGTGGTATTTGAGAGGAGCAAAAGGAGGAATTTAGCCTGAGCAGAGGAAGTAATCACTTCCTGACAAGCTTCAGGTTAGCAGTACACTAAGAGTGTTCCCTTCCAGAGGGTAAATCACTTCAGAGCTGTGTTACTGCTCTGTGTCAGGGGAGTTCTCTGGGACTGCTGTGGGGCAGAGCAGCCTGCACAGGCCGAAGCAGGGCTGGACCCCTGGCAAACCATACTGTAAGTCTTACTGCTTTAAAGCTGTTTTTTTCCCCCCACTTGTTTCATCCTCTTAACAAACCTGGCCAGCCTGACCCTCTGAATGCATTGTCAAGGTGGTTTTTCACTTCCTGCCATTGCCTGTAACTGTGAATTGGCTAAAGACACATGTTCCATTTCATTGCAGATCATGGATGGTGTGGGAGAGAATGAACCTGATCTGAAACCTTCGCTGTATCCTCGCTTCTGCGAGGAAATCAAGAAAAACCTTCCTTCTTACACCGTGCACTTCACCAGAGTGTTCCAAAACAAAACATTCCATGTGTACAAACTTGCCAAGCATAAATAACATTTCCAACCACGGCCTCAAGTTCAGTATTCTACTGCTAGGACCCACGTTAGGAAATGCAGAAGAAGTTTACAAATATGTTACATTTGTAAGACATTTTACATCGATGGTTTCTTGTTTAATTACTGTGATTCCTATTTTTTCAGACAGCTTACTTTTGATAACATTCTTGACGTTGCCAAAACTTTCATAGATTCATAAGTCAGTGCTAGCAGGGACCATTATGAATTCTGGCCCTCTGGATGCTTAGGATGTAGCTGTTTTGCAGTTTTAACAGGTTGGAGGGCAGGCAAAGGCAGTGTGAGCACTGCAGGGCCAGGCTGGGTCTGCTCAGCACTTCAGATTTCTACCTTAAAATGGCAGAAGTTCAGCAAGATCAGCCCACGCTACTCCTATTCTGAGTTTGCATTATCCATGTGAATCCTGCAAATAGCCACAAAATGAAGGTTTGTCTTACAGTCTGATCCTCTTTGACAGATCCTTGTGCTCTTTCAGTGCCTCTTTTTTGACTTCTTTGGGAATGTGTGAGGATATGAGTTTCCAAGTGTGAGTGCAGAGACAGCAAACAAGTTTGAGGAGTAAAACTCTAATCCTTGTCCAGCGTTTTTGGTGATCAGAAACATCCTGTTTTATAGCATTAAGTGTTTCCTGATGGAGTGTTAAGTATTTCTAGTGAGAACAGGCTGGAGCATGCTTGATACGTGTTGCATGTTTGTGTCCTCCTAAATGCTCACAACAAACAAAACACCAAATTTCTCTGTTTGGATTCTCACAACAGTATTTTCTGTATATACTTTCTGGACTACAGGGAATCCTTTTTCTCCCCACGTCAGTCCCAGTAGGATAGCAAAATTGAACACTGCCTGCCTTACAA
>NW_008664219.1:27632-57076 GCF_000695815.1 Acanthisitta chloris | reverse complement strand
CAGCAGGAAACTTGGGTATTTAAAATACATTCAGATCCTAGAGCTTTGCTTTGTGTTATTTCAGGCACAAAGCTATAGATTTTAGCACTAAATCAGTGTGTCCTTGCTCTTCATCCTGAGACAGAGACTACCATTGTTTTTTAATTACTTGGAGGACGAAGTGAAGCCAGGCCTCAGTCCTGAGAACTTTGCCATTTGTGTCTTTTCACAGCCAGAACTTTGTGAACTGTATGGAATTTCCAGATGCTGTGGAGGTACCACGTGGCTTTCGTTGTGTTTTAGCACTGCTTTGGTTTTAGGCTGAGTTACAGATTAAATCTGGATGCCTAACAGTACTCTCCAGCTTTAATTACACATCCACCAGGATCACTTGTTTCTTATGAAGAACAGAACTTTAGTCATCAAGTGCCTCTAGGCTCAGGTTGAATTAACATTTGAACACCTCTAAGAGTGTTTGTGGCCTGTGCAAATAACTCAGTTATAGTAATTACCACTGCAATTAATTTCTAATGATGGGAAACTTAAAAGTGCTACTGACAGCAAACTCCACATTTAATTTAATCAAGACGTGTAACGAGATTAGCTTTCACAACTGAGCTGTGCTCTGATCCCAGATGATTTAAGTGTGTTCTCTTTTCAGCAGTACTGAGGTAAATCACCCAGGAGATGGGATAGTTATGTCACATGCTCAGACAGTTTTATATTCAGCAAATACTCATTAAACAAGGTGACCATCTTTCTGCAGTTGTGGCTGGCACAAAGGGGAGTGCTGCAGTCAGTGACACCACACACTGACAGGAGAGGAGTGGGTACACCCTCAGCTGAAGCTCCTGAGTGATTCCTAGCCAGAATACCATAATAAAGCATTGTAATCAGTATTAAATCTCTAATTAGGCCTATCACGACACATGGTTGTTCCTGCTGTGAGCCTGGGTCAGTGAATTCCTCGATGAGTGCCTTCAGTAATGGGAAAAAAGGCTCAGGAAAGGCAGAGTTTGTCTGGGCTCTGCTGTCCTGTGCTGAGGTGCTATTGGAACTCCCTGAGGAGGTGCAGTAACTTTCCTGAGGGAGGTGGGAGACTCCCAGGCCCAGTGACTGTAACAGCAGCTGGTTTTAAAGGGACTTGTTTCAGAAACAGCCTCTAACCTTGCCAGAGGTGAAATTCACCCAGTGCAGGTTGTTTTCAACAGGCAGATGTGTCCTCAGAGAGGGGCAGTGCTGCAGGTGTGTTCCAGGGGCTGCAGCACTCAGACACCAACCCCCAAAAGCAGAGCACACCAAGAACAGAGGCACTCACCAGCTCAGGGACAGCAGCATGAGGAGACCCACAGCCTCCCTGGCCAGGAGGAGGGAGGGCTGCAGGAGGCTCAGGCTGAGGTGGAAAGGCTGTGTCTCTGCTCCCAGAGCCTGCTGGGAGGGCACTGCTGGGCTAATTGCTAATTAGCCACTAACCACATCTTCCTGTGATCTGCAGTCACTGAGTTAAATGTGGGATTTCTGTTAAAATGACTGCATTTGTTCCTGGGTGCCACGGTCCTGGCACACCTGGTGTATGATCCCAGCCAAGGTCCTCCTGAGGACACCTTACCTGTGAGACTGTGGCACGAATCACTTTCTTGGAGTGCAGGGCTAATTGCTAATTAGCCACTAACCACATCTTCCTGTGATCTGCAGTCACTGAGTTAAATGTGGGATTTCTGTTAAAATGACTGCATTTGTTCCTGGGTGCCACGGTCCTGGCACACCTGGTGTATGATCCCAGCCAAGGTCCTCCTGAGGACACCTTACCTGTGAGACTGTGGCACGAATCACTTTCTTGGAGTGCAGAGAGCAAACTCTAGAGCAGGAATTGGAATGTTTTTATAAGGGAGAAAAGCCTTTGAGATGCATTAAGTGTTTTATCATTTCTTTTCAGTGTTCTGCTGGTGAGGTCTAACATAGCTCTTTTATAATATGTTGTAAAGAGATGTAATGGCTATTGTATACTAAATAAATGGTGGAATTTGAAAATCACTCTTAGGCTTGTTTTTGTATTGGGATGGATTGAGAGAGGCCCAGTTAGGGAATCAGCTTTGTTTCAGTCCATGTGGAAGAAAGCAAAATATTTTTCAGCACGAATCATAGAATCATAGAATCACCCTGGTTGGAAGAGACCTCAAAGATAATCAAGTCCACCCCTCCCGTGGTCACTAGCCCATGGCACTAAGTGCCACATCCAGTCTCAGCTTGAAAACCTCCAGGGATGGGGAATCCACCACCTCCCTGGGCAGCACATTCCAATGCCTGAGCACTCTCTCTGGAAAAAATTCTCAAAACCTCCTCATTGAAATCCCCAGGAAATGGCCCTGGGCTTTAGCATTTCTGCAATTAAGGAAATACTCAACTTTTTTCTGCTCACCCAATCCTGCTCCTTCACAGCCACGTTTTCCCCTCTAAACCTGCTGGTCAGTAGGTCAGACCTAAGGACAATCAGCTTTCACACAGCTTGTCTCTCTGTCCTGTACTTGGAATGTTATTTTCACAGGGGAAAGCCACAAAGATTAATGTAGTTGTCAGGCAGACGGATTAAATACTAATATCCACATGATTATTTAAATTTCAGACCTTTACAAATATTTTATACTAAATAAAATGTTCTTACTACATGTTTAAAGTCTGTAAAGAACATGGAAGAAGATTAATACAAGTACCAGATTACTGAAAATCCTACTACCTAGGGACCCAATGATGTTTTTATTCCTTTTTTTTTTCTTCCCCCTGACCTGTGGCAGAGCTTTCCCTGAAAAGCCAGCTGTTCTGTCCTGAGCAGGGATGTGCTGGATAAGCCTTTTTGCAGAGGCACTGAATCATTTGCATGTGTCTGTGTAAATGCAGAACAAGTGAGGATATGATTTCAGCAATTGCACAGTAATTAAAAGAGCAGCATGCAAATTAAACCAGATAAATTAAGTGAACTAATTACTAATCTCTGGGAAGAGGAAGAGTAGGCTTTAATAGGGCATGACAGCTGCAAATGAGTGTGTCCTATTACTGAGATTGTATCAACACAAGTTCCTAGAGCAGTTTGAAAATGTTTCCTGCCTTTTTGTTTTATGCTGTGTATTCTGTAAAGGGTCTGACTGACTGTGACTACAGAGGCAGTTTGGGGGTGTTAGTGTCTGTTACAGACTAGGACCATAGCAGCAGCACTTGGGAACAGCAGCAGGAGAATCCAAACCTCAGCAGCTCTGCAGGGACCCTGCCCATGGGGCCCCCAGGCACTAGAGCTGTGCTCAGGCTTCTTCCCCTCTCTCCCAGTGACCAGTTCAGCACCTCAGGGCTGCAGTTTGACAACTGGGACCACAACCATCACATCTCCTGAGGGCAGGGCTGGTCTGTGCCCCCTTGGCAAGACTGAGATGGTGATGTGTCCTTTGAGTGTGTAAGTACAGCTTGAGTCCTACCTCAGCTCGTGGTCATGTCTGTGGAAGCAGCTGATCAAAGCTGAGAGAGAAATAATTCAACAGATTCCACACTTTAAGTGACCTTAAATACAAACAAGGCAGAGAGACCCTGTAGAGAAGGCTGGTTTATTATTTACATGGTGCTGTAGAGAGGCACAACATGTCACAGGCAGATAAAGTCAGTCTTTGCCCCAAGGAGCTTACAAGCTAAATTAAATTGAAACCAGCCAAAACAACAGAACACAAGGTATGAAGACAAAATTACTGCTGGTTGGGGAAGGAACAGAGTTTTGTGCATAATATATATTTACTTAATTTTCCATATCCTGTTTGTGACTGCTGAGATCAGGAAATACAGGGGCTGGCACACTGGATTTGTGAACACTGCAGGATGTTTCAGCCCAGGTGTCCTCACAGGTAAACGTGTCAGTAAAATTATAAATCACAGACTGTACAGTCTGTGAATTGGAACTATTGGGCATGGGTAAAATGGGACTTTTCCTCTGGAGAAGCTGTCAGTGGTTAGTAGTGAGCTCAAAGTTTTCCAGAGTGTGGCACAAGTGCCCGTGAGAAAAAGGTGCTGTGTGAACATTTCCCATCTGGGTACTGTGCAGATGAAGCTGAGCTGCAGCATTCACCCAGCTCTGGGTCTCCAGCCAGGCAGCAGAACAAGCCAGGAAAATGATGCAACTGTGAGCAAAGCAGTTGGAATGTCTTGTACAATACATTGTCTCATACTCCGTTTTAATGAAACAAATTGTTAGCATCTAGGATATATTCATATTATCAGCTGATAATATATAATATACATATCCTATATATTTACACATTATAGTAGATATCATTTACATATAATATATAAAGAACCAGCAGAGCCCAAGATTGTGGATTTGCTGCCCTGTCTGTACAAGTGGTCTCAGGTTAAAAGTAATCACAGTTCGTTTTGTGGCACCTTCCCCTCTTCAAATATTGTCACATGTAAGAAAAATGCAGCACAGTAGCAGGACATGAAATGGTCTGAAAAAGGGACTGATAATTTAGAGTGTAATATTCCACCCCCATGTGAATGACAAAGTACTCCAACTTCTCCCTTTATTCTTGCAAGTAAGTTTATACCCCAAAACCTGAATGTCCAGGATGTCCCAAGATTAGCTCCTACTCATTTTTCAATGAGCTGCCAAGTGTGGCTCCTTAGTGGGAATCTGATGGAAAAAAAGGAGGGTGAGGGGGTGGTGTTAAAGAGAGGGGTGTAGTACATAGCAGGACCATAAAAAACGTGCTTCACCCTTGCTTCCAGCAGGCTTGGTGATCTACAGGTCTCCTGCATCCCTCTGCGAGTACAGTTCACTCAGTTTCTCAAACTTTGGTCCCCACTCTTTGATGTCATCATACACTGTGCCTTCCTCCAGCCCAGGGGAGCTCAGGGAGCTCAGGCTGCCAGCGGTGGAGCCTCCTCCCTCCGTGCAGAACACCTGCAGCGAGTCCTGGGGCACGGCCTGGGCCTGCTGGTCAGCATCTCTCACCACCCCTGCCAGGTACCCACCAAAACCTGCCCTAGGCAAAGCAGCTCCTGCAGTCACTGCTGCCCTGGGGTGTCCCCACGCGCTGACGAGACCGTTCCGCCGTGCTGGGCTCTCCGTCCTCTGGCAGAGGGAATAGGCTGAGCTGGCTTGGATAGACACCTGCAGCTCGGCCATGTTGTAGGCATCCTGGAGTGAGAAACCAGTCACATCACATTAATACTCCCTGCAGCCCCCAAAGCTCATGCTCTGGAGGCAATCCAGAAGGAACACTCCCCGGGCAGCGTGTTCTGCGTGGGCACCTGGAGGATTGGGAGTGTGACTGACTCTGCCACCAGCAACACACCTAGGGACACCCAAACTGAGCCGGTGAGAACACAGGGGAGCAGCTGTGCACTCTGCACTGCTATGGCCAGGCTCAAAATCAAGGCTGATTTCGTATCAGGAGCTAAATAAAATGACAGAAATGCCCCAGATTTGGTTCTGAAGTTCAGATCTGAGTATCTTGTTGTTAAACACTGACACCAAGTCTGGCAGGAGAGGTGAGAAAGGATGTTCACAAACAGCACGTTAAAGCAATCTTTCTGCACGAGTAGGTCAAACATCTACTGTGATTTCTGGTAAAATCTTAGCAGTCTCTGTAATAATGGCTAGTTATGCTGTCCACAAACCCAACTCAGCCCTTGCCTCTGGGCCTACAGCTGGTGTTTAACAGCCTTTGGTGTTCAGCTCAGTGTACTCAACAGTGCACTGACCTCCTGCAATTTTTATGAACTACTTTCTCTGGGGGACAGTTTTATTTCAGATGCAGAAAGTCCTTGGGAAAAGCCTCTGGCTCCCCCAGCCCTACACCCTCTGTGAACATTGCAGGAACAAAACTCTTGTCCAAGTGCCCCCATGATCCTTTTGTGAAGGCAACATTAGAACACAATTAAGGTGGTGCAGTTCAGGGTATCTGGGGGGTTGGTTGGTTGGGTTTTTCAATCCAGGCACACAATGAGGTACTCAGAAGGGCACTGGACAGTTTTAGCTGCAATCCTAACAATGGCTAAATCTGAATAGTTTAGGAAGAGTATACAGAACACAGAGAGGCTTCACTCCAAGCACTATTTCCTCAAGACAGAGGAACAGCCTCAGATGAAGATCATCAAGCCACTAATTTGATTCCACTGCTTAAAATAAGGAGTGTATTTTAAGAACTCCCCAGAAGTAATTAAAGATGTCACACAGTAACTGTGGATTTCCTCAGAGAGACCTTCTGGGTGTAAAATTGCAAAATACTGCAGAGGAAGTTAATCTGATTAAGGAAAACAGGATTTATGCATACAGTTGTCTGTGTTCCCACATGGAAAATGTCTCTGTGTTTATTCCCTTCCTACTAATTCACCAAGAAAATGAGGATACAAGTAAGAATATTTTCTCAGGTGGCCTAGTAAAACCCCCTCTAGATTTTGTAACTAAAATTTCTTAAAATATATTTGGAATTTTGGGACAGGTGAAATTTAATATATTTTTTTAACCACTGGCTTTTTTTTGACCCACCGAACTGGTGCCATGGCTATATTATTACCTCTGCAAGGTCATAGCACCCCTTGAGTCCATTAACAGAACAGTTTCAAAGGTAGCAATGAAATTTCTGACCTTTTTTAAGCATAGCAAACATCTGTGGGTCAGTAAATAATCTTCAAGTGGCATGCAGAAAACCTTACACAGCTGGCAGAAATGTTATTGACACCTGGTTTGGTACCTGCTCTGCCCTAAGGATATACATAGCTTGTGTTCACTGGTGTGTTTATCTCCAAAACAGAAAAATGTAGGAAGGTTCTTCAACAACCTCTATGTGCTTCAGGGCTTAGGAGGAGCAAATGTAGCACCTCCCCTTCCTAAGGAGTCAGGTGTTAATCCCTGCTGCCAGGAAGAGTCTCCAGAGAGCCTGGCACGAGGAACAGGTCACACCAGGCTCTTGGAAGCTGCAGCAGTAACGACCCAAGAACCTCAGTGTCTCCTGAGCTGTGAAGCCAAACCCACCAGCTGTCTGTTCCCTGCTGCTGAACTCACTCCAGACTTCTTCACATATGCACACACAGGATCACTCACTTTAAGACCAATTAAAAATGGATAGGCACTTATCTCTGCTTAGCAAACACGGCCCTGGTGTACAGACCTTGCAAATAATTCATCTGCAGCACTGAATCAGCAGAACAAAGGCTGAGACAAAGCATAAAATATATTTCCCTTGGCATGGTGAGCCACCAGGGCCCTCTTAATTGTAACTCAACAGTGATCCTTACTTCATCTTGCTCCCCACCCCCTTCTTCGTTGTAGTTGAGGATGTTTTCCCTGATGTCCTCCAGGTCCTCCTGATGCACAGATCCATGGTAGACACCTCCGTGCAGACCCTTGCGTGTCTTCCAGTGAGCCCACAGGAACCCAGCACTGAGCAGAGCTGTGTGAACACAGGAGCAGAGCATCATGCAGACCCCAGCAAACCCTGGTGCCCAGCACAGCTGCAGTGTGTGCTTCCCAAAGTGAGTGGGGCTTGTGCTCTGCAGTGCAGTTACATGTGCACATCAAACACAGAAGAAAAGCCTTTAAAGAGCGTTTTGCAACATCCTTTAAAGTACAACTTTGAAGTTGTTAGAGAAGTGAATGACTTAAGTGGTGTCTGTGACCTGTCTCTGCCCTGTGTGGAGGTAAAATGTGTCACAGGAAGTGCATACACAGACAGGGAGCACTGAAGTAACAACAGGTTGACAGAAATGAAGCACAGAAGACACAAGACAAAGAGGAAATTAGTTGTATATGTTTTACTAGGAAAAAAAATCAGGCACATGAAGTTAAACACTTTTCTGAAATGCTGAGTTGCATTTTACACACTGACAAGCTTCAACATCAGGTACTGCACATTCTACAAGTGGAAACTTGTGTATCACTGCTAGTAACTCTATGAAAGCTGATAAAAGCTCATAGTAAGACCTCAAAGTATTGAATACCTTAAATTAACAGTGCAGTGAATCAGAGAAACTAGAAACTCTTACAGAGTATCTACATGACAGTTCTGTGGAGCAGCATCCAAATGCTCTTGGGACTGAAACTGGGGTGGAGAGGTGCCCTGCCCTGCACTCCTGTAACAATGATCTAGTATCAACATCAGCTATTTGGGATTCCAAAAGCTGTGATACCACTTAGCTTCCCACGAATTTGCTGCTCATATTTGCATGGCAAACATAGTATCTAGCAGAGTTGGGGAAAAGTGATGGTATTTCAGGCAGCTACATAGATGGATTCAAGAGTCCATGATACTTTTACACACTCTTACTACAACTTCTGAATGAAACTGCACTAACACTGTCAAAGCTGTGAGAAAAGTCCTATGTCCTTACTCAGGCAAACTTCCATAACATTTGAATAAACAAGACTCCAAGACAGGATCTTTCCTCACTAGTGAGATCCTTCTTTGGTTTCCCTCTTCTTGAGATCCCATGCCTAAGCCTGGGAATGGCTGGGGAAGCCAGAAGCAGCTGTTAGGAGCTGGGACACAACTGGTAAGACACCAAATCTGCTCCTGCCTGACCCAGTGTATTCCCATTAGACAGTGTTTCTCCTAGACTGAAAAATCACGCCCAGCAGTATTTTAAACTATGCTTATCTGGTAGCACTTCCACTCTTGCTGTTCAATTGCATTTGCTCCCAATTATGCATCTGTACAGTTCCTCAGCAATGAAGTGAAAACGTGCAGAGAGTAAAACTGCAGAGACTTTCCACAGCTCACAAACGTTGATTCCCTCAGTGACAGATGCACACAGGGATGAAACATCAGCTACTGATGGAGCCTGGATCATGGCAAAGAAATGAAGGCAGAGTCAAGGAAAGAGTTTGTCAGCAGGAGGATGAGATGATGACTGCTCAGGATGGGATGGACACACGAGTTCACCAAAGGTAATACAAGACGTAGTTGCCATAACTACCTAGGAGCGCCAGGAAGCACACGCAGATGGCGAAGAGGGAGCTGAAGCTGAGGCCTGTGTCCTTGTGGAAGATGGCCAGCGTGACCTCGCAGTGGCGCCCGGCGTAGCCGTCGGGGCAGTGGCACTGGAAGCTGGTGGGGGACTGGGCGGTGCAGGTGCCGTAGTGGCAGGGCCGCGCCGCGCACGCCGTGTACACGCACTGCCTGCCCGTGCCGTTCTCCAGCTCCATGTGCCCCGGGGGGCAGCTGGGGAGAGAAGGAAAAATGAAACCATTACCCTTCCAGATTTTAAAACAGAATCATAGAATCACAGAATTTAAGGGTTGGAATGGACATTACACACCATCCAGTCCCAACCTCTGCCCTGGGCAGGGACATCTCCTCACTAGATCAGGTTGCACAAGCCTCATCCAGCCTGGATTGAACACCATCAAACAGCTGAGCAACAGTCTGGTCTTGAACAACATCAAACAGTTTTTGATGACACTCTGCGTACAGTTTCTGAAGTAGCTACTAGAAGTACTTGAAATCATTACAGGACTGTGTTTTTTCCTGAAGCAGCCAACAACAATGAGCTCCACAACTACAAACCCTTACGTCTGTGGCTTTCAGAACTCAGGCAGTTCCACTGGCTTCTGCAAGGTTATCCTTGTGGAAAACAGCTCGATTAGGGTCAGCAGTTCCAGCTAGGCCAAGCCATGCTATGTGCTCTGTGCTTCCAAAGTTAGCACACTCTATTTGTGTCGACAGTCAGAAGTGCTCACAGTGCACGTTTGCAGAGCACAGCTAACTCGAATCAGTGCTGCTCTAACCCCAGCCCCAGCCACACACAAGGACTCTGAGCCTCATGCTGCAGCCTGAGGGGAGGGAAGGGAACAGAGGTGACAGCCTGAGACAAGAGAAAGCACATCAACACTGCACAGCATGAGCTTCACGTGACAGCCAGGCTAGCTCCGCTCCACTCCAGCTGACATGACTCTCATCCTGGCTCCCAGGGCTTACAAACATTCTGGGTTTGCTGCTAGTCTTTAAACATTTCCAATTAGGCAGATGAAATTGCTACAGAAGCACTGGCTCCAGACTGATTTACATCAGCTGAGGGCAGTGCTCGTAAGGCCAGGGTAACCTGCTGCCTGTGCAGGTGTCCAGCCCAGTGCAGTTCCATGGATTTGATGAGATTGCCAGGGGCAGCCTTCAAGCTGCACACCTCAGCATCCCTCCCACCTCAGTCCAAGGGTTGTGTGCTCCCGTTTCCATCAGTTACCTGCACTCGTGCATCATCCACAAATCAATGCAAACAAACTCCTGGTGGCAGGGGTTGCTCCGACAGGCCTCCGAAGAACAGCCCTCCTTGACACCCTGGGCACTCAACACTGACACCAGCTCCTTCCCGTGGGTGTCCAGAGGGATTCTGTAGTTGTTAAATCTGACATCCTTCATACATCCTGGGGCAAGGCACAAAGAGAGGCTTTGAAAGCCATGCAGCAAGAATGATGTATCAATGCTTTGACTGAGTGTAAAATCCACAGGGAATAAACCAGAGTCTGGGGTGTGCTATGCAATGCATGCATAACACAGCAATCCTCCTTCCAGCAGAGGGACAGGTGGATTTGGCAGGCAAAGAGCTGCCCAACAGACTGGTCAGAACCATTCACTGAGCCACCTCTGTGCATCTAATGCAAGGAGCACCCACAGTCCAGCTGGGAGCAGCTTGTGGATCTCCAGGTACAAACACCACAGTCACGTGAAGAAGTGACCATCTTTGTTCCAAGTCCAGTAGCCAACTGGATGTGCAGGCAGTTCCCTGCTGTACCTTTTCCTAGTCAGAACAGCTTATTTGTCCCTGGTGCAGTGTGTCAGGTGAGAAATCTGCTTTGGACTCTGCATAAATGAGAAAGCTTCCTGCAATATGCCCACGTAAACTTCATTTTTACAGGTCCATATCCTGAACAGGGAGATCAAGAATTCTTACCTTGAAAACTTCTGTTTTGGTTGAATGGGTAGGTGTTTCCAAGGACCAAGCTGCTGGGGTCAATCACAATCTCCTTGTATGTTCCTGCTGCTTTCAGGATCTCCCTCTTCCCACCTCCTTCATAAAGGCGAAGAGTAAATTCATTTTCATTTCTCTCCAGTGTGATATGATGCCACTCACCATTGTCAATGTGGTAGGAGGGAAGGCTTAGGGAATAGTCTCCATCACCCAGGTTGTACGAGACCACCAAAAGTCCCTGAATAATCTTGTGGATAATTAACAAAAAGCAAGAAAGAGAAGAAAAGTCATTGCCTGACATTAGGTATTGACCTGTAACTTCAATCTTAGAGCATTTGTTCAAATTTAGCGTATGTTTATGCTGCACATATAGGTGTAATATAAAAATACTTCAGGTGCTACTGAACTGGACAACCTAAATACTGGTACTAGTATACAACTCACTCAGAATAATTTGACCCTGCACCTCTCTTGCACACATTTCTGGGGTTCTTCAAATGGCTGAGAATCTGGAGTATCACAGCTGCACTGACAGCTCAAAGAATCTTAGCTGAAGAGGTGGCTCGTTCAGTGGTGTGTATGAAGTGAAAAGGTTGTCATTTGGAGTCTGACATCATTACAACTGCTCCAGGCTCCTTGCTTGGCAGAGTGTGAGGCACTCGGGATCGTCACACCAGGGCACACAGCCCATCCACCCTGCTCTGTGTGGAGACTGTGCTCCACTGCAACTGGCAACAAATTCCCCTGAAACCCAGTGGGATGCCACAGCTGAGTGCTCAATACCTCAACTGAAGGATCAGATCTCTGTGTGTGTCCATAAAACAAAATCCAAAGTTTTTCCCTTAGCGTAAGGTTTTGTGTTCTATTTTCAACCCTTAACCTGACGTTCCTCTGAGCTGTCACTGACACTGATCTCACTTCATGCCATCACCTTCTCAGACACCCTGCTCACCTGCAGGGTGATGTGCTCCTCCTTGCTTCGAGACAACATGCTGGTGATGACACTGTCAGGCTGCCGTGTCCTGACCATGGCCTGGAACAGAGTCCTGCGCGCAGACACGCTGACCGGGAGCTGGTAACGGATGTGGCTTCCTGCCTCAAACGTGTACTCTTTGGCAACTAAAGGCAGGAGAGAAACCTTTAAACCATTTTGTGAGGAGAGGGAAATATTGCTGTTTCCATTATTTTCATAGCAAACACTGAAAGTGAAAAAGAACTGCAATGCACAGCAGGGATCCATGAGGCATGGCTTGTCTTTGGGACATGCCCCTTTGTATCCAGTTTCCCCAGTCACTCTCCCACTGCATCTTCCACTGTAGAGAGATGTTCTCCTGCCTAAAATATCCTGCTAGTGCTCCTCCTTACACAGCTCACATGGGATGACAGCAGGAAAGCAGCAGCTCTGACCAAGAGACTGCAGACAAAGTATGAAGTACCACAGCCAAATTTCACAACCTGCTATTTTATAGCTGTCTTTTTGCTGCAAACTTTGGCTCCATGAAAGCTAAAGGAAAGATCCTACTATTCCCACAGCACAGATCCATAAGCCAACTGAGACTCTCCCTGACACCAACAGAGCAGTGATTTCTAATCCCAGTTGTGCAGTTCTAATTCTGCATAGAAATTGGTACTGGCACACTCAAATTCAAGTCTTAAGTTATTAGATATTTCTGAAAGTGTAAACAGAACAGAAGCAAATAAAAAATGTGATAAAATCAAGTAATTTTTTCACAAGATTTTTGTCATGTAGTCTCCATTACACAGTCACTGCACGAACACCCTCAGGATTGAAGCAATGACCCAACTCCTCAAAGGGAATTAGAAAATAAATTGTTAACAGTCACAGGCTCTGCACCATGCAAACATCAGAAACCTCCTCAGCAACCAATCCTGCCCAGAGAGCAGGTTTTCTGCACTGTGAGATGTGCCAGCCCATCAGTAGCAGAGCAGAGCAGAGGCCTCACCTTTGTCACAGCGATAGCCGTAGTAGCCTGGCAGGCAGTGGCAGGAGAACGAGCCCCAGTCTCCAAGGCACCTCCCGTGGATCCCACAGGAAGAAGATCCCATGGTCTCACAGCTCCCATCTGTGAGTGTGCAGCCAGGGAAGCTATTCAGGGACTCTGCAGGAGACTGAAGGTCGTACACCTTGAAGGGAAAATTGTGTGACACCAAAGTGTTATTGAAGAAACACTTCCCCTCCATCGTCAAACAGAAATAGCTGCACCACTTCAGTCTGTTCCTCATCTGCATTGCCTAAGCTGCTAAGTTTGCTTTTTGACATTCAGACTTCAACTGATTTTATCCAGAGCATATTTTGCCTTTGAATAAACTCAACTGACTATGAAAGCAAAAATCTCCTAATACTTCCCAACACAGATGGCAAAAATACACCATTATACAGCTGCCATTTGGAAGTTCCCTGAGTGCACAAAGAAGCTTGGAAAGCAGCTGCATGAAGCAGGGGATAAACAAACACACAGTGCCTCCCTCGTAAATACATCTGCTTGTGACTGAGAAACAACTTTGCAAGGAAGTTATTCTAATTATGGCAGAAAAATCCAGAATTTTCTCGTACTTTATGCTGCCACATGTGGCCACTGAACAGATTAATGGAAGCAGAAGTTTCAGGTATAACCCAAATCTCAAAAAAACACTAGTACAGAAGTTTGCTCCTTTGCTAAAGCAAAATGTTACACTGCTCTTACCTGAGTATCCAATACAAAATTGCGTAAGCAGCCAGAGAAGTGTTTGTGGAGCAGCTGTGGGTAGGAGTAGGGCAGAGACTCCTTGACACCACCCAGCTGTAGGACATGGTTCACACTCAAATACCTTTAAAATCACATAAATAATCAAAGTAGGCAAACAGGCATGATAGAACAAGGCAGCTAAACAACTACACTGCTTTTCCAAATAGCAGTGGCTTTCTAAAATCAGAATGCAACTGTTCTATCTGCCTCCTGCTCCAAAGCAGCCAGTGAGCCCTTTGCAATAACAAATAGTTTTCAACCAAGGCAGTGAAGTCTACTGGAAGTTTCTGTGGGACACTGACATCTAGGCACAACAGTCTCCTTCAAGTGCTCTGTGTGTGCACATCCATCCTATGCTGTAGAGATGCTACAACAAGGACTGTTCTGCTATGATATAAAGTTCAGAAGCCTAAAGGTTGGGTCCCTGTGGTCTAAAAGGTATAGCACACCCATCCAGGCTCTGCACTGTCTCCCAGTCATCTCTCTGAGCCAAAGAAGTCCAAGTATTTTAGTCCTCATAGTTTCTTTTTCCTTAAGTTATCAACTCAAGTCTTTTTGTGCTCATTTGTTCTTGTATTTTCCTCTTTGTGTTCTCCTTTCATGACCAGGAGAGCTCCTTGCAGCTGCTAACAGGTCTTAATCCCAATGCTAATCAGAATGCTTGCTGGGACCATCTATTCCACAGCTCAAGTATCTTTGTTAGTACAAAGGTTTCCTTAAAATATGATCTGAATATCCCTCACTGTAACTTAAGGCCCCATACAGAAGAGATTGTCTAAGTCTTCTTTGTACCATTCTTTTATATACACTGAGACTTATCATATCTCTCCTGAGTTTTCTTTCAGTGAACTGACCTCAATTCCTTCATTCCTGACAGGCCTTACTCTCCAGACAAGCTGATTACAGTCACTGCTCCTGCCTGGACTGCACTGAGCTGCAGCATGTCCATCCTGCCCTGTGGGGCACAAACTGGACCCAGGAGAGCAGCCAAGGCCCAGCAGTGCCAGCCAGGGCAGAACTATCCTCCTTGCCTTAGACACGTGCAGTGCTGAGGTGTTACTGTGCAGTGCTCACCCTTTTCACGTTCATCTGGCACTGCTGACACCCTCTGACTGCTCTCTCTACCTGTCACTGATACTCAGCAGTTGTTCCCTTCCCTCTGTTTGGGAGGCTGAGTATTTCTGCCCACCTGTAACACTTGGCTCTTGGTTGTAGTGGAAAAAAATAGAATGTAATTCCAGGCCCAGGCTTGGCCCAGCAGGTCCTCAGGACAAGGAAATGCTTTTATGCTCCTAGTCATTAGTAACTGGGCTTCAGTCTGACAGGTGAAGTGTTCAGAGGCCTGAGATCAGTTGCCTTTCAGGGAATCTCTGGAGATGTACCTTGCTTGTCGTGGAACAGACCCAAAGACTTCACAATTTGTACGATCATCAGTGGACAACCACTTGCCAACTCCTTCGATCTCCGAGACCAGAGCTGCACTGCAGTGATCCAGCGTGAACCGAACGTCCTGCGCCAGAGCACAGCAAATTTCTGTCAGACCCAATGGACAAGTGAGGTCAAATCTGCATCTTTTGCTTCTTGCCTCCCACCAGGTAAAAAGGGCTGGATCTTTTTCCCTGATCTGCTTTCCACCTTGCAATAACCAGGAAAGCCAAAATGGAAACATCTGGCAAAACAAGGCACTGAACTCTGTACTTTATGCACTTTAACCTGCAGTGCACTTGCAAATAATCACCTGCTTTTTGTGCAGAGGTGATAGATTTCAGTGCCCAAATGTATACACTGCACATGCAGATTACAACTAAGCTTTTATGCATGTTGCACATGTGCTGCTGCAAAGCTCAGAAAAGGCAAAAAGATTGCTCTAACTGTGGAACATGAATTACAACATAGGCAGATTTGGAATTGGGAGTGTGGTCTTCCCAAAATTTCTGTTACACATCAAATCCAGAGGCACAGTCAGAACAATACATGTAATTACCCAGTCTGTCCTTTCTCCCCTCCTGTTTCTGCCCAGGGAAATGCTATGGGAAATACAAAGATCCTGATGTGGAAAAACACCAAGTAACTGACCTGACCATTGGTTCTGACTTCTAGTCGATGCCACTTCTTGTCTGCTACATTCAGATGACTTGGGAACTGCAGCACCACAAAGCCTGAGCCATGGCTCATCTTCAGCATGGGAATACCACTGGAGAGTTCTAACAGTACAAACAAGAGGTTAAATACAGCTACAAGAATCTTTCAGGTTTGGGTATGTGAGCAGTTAGTGACTGTACTGATTTAAAGGTTGTTGCTAGTCACACAAATTAGGCTTCTACTATGCAGAAACACTCATGTAATGCAGTATTTATTTTTGAATTTTGGATTGTATCACTTCTCTGTCAAAACACAAACTAACTCCTGATGAGCAATCTGCAGCTTTATAATGCTCCAAAATGATTAATACATGCAGGTTTTACCCCCACCCATCTTCCACTCAAATCTACAAGTAACTGCAAAGCAAGGCAAAAATAGAGGTAAGTGATGAACAATATTTGGCCACGTTACCTTCCAATTAATTAGGAAAATACAAAATGCCAACCACAGTGTGCATCCTGTACATTAATTCACACATAATAACCTTTTAAACATGTGTCAGCATAAAGCATTGAGTTCTAGCTGTGTGTAAATCTCCCTGCAGTGGCATGTTGGGGCTGGATTCATCCATCCAGTCACTGCCTGTCTAAGAAAAAGTGCAAAACTGCCCCAAGACTGAAAGCAGTGTAAGTGGATTTCTTTTCTCACCCAACTAAAGAATGACACACAGCTAAGGCTGCATTAATCATGTAATACCTATCTTCAAAGTACCCAAATTCCTTTACAGCATGACAGTTTTTCTAGGCAGATTATTTTATGGTTTGTGTTCCCCTTCACTTGTACAACTCTGCAGTGCACCTAATGCTAGAGGCACAGCCACAAAAACAGACATCAAAGGACAAAGGTCTATTGGGAAGCATATCCAAATATTTTCAAACCAGAAACCAAATTATCTTGTTAAATGAGAAGACAAAATTCACAGTCTCAGTATTACCCTGTTCACAGACACCCCATTCTCAAAGACATTCCATCTTCCCCCAGACTTTTGCAGAAGTACCTATTGCAATGAAGTTTTCTGTGCTCCCAGGTTCTGGGTTGGCCAAAGGACCACTGTATAGTAAGAGCCCATCTGGAACCACAGTAATGAACTCCAGAGAGAGTGAGCTTTCAAAGCAAGGTCTGATGGGGCGAAACCAGGCATAGCCATTTCCATGGAAACTGTGCTTAGTCTGCTGGCAGTCTGGCCCGTGAAACGAGGCAGGACAAAGGCACCTGAGAGGCCACAAACACAAGGAATCATCAGAACTCCCCCGTGTTCCACCTGCAACAAATGCAGCACTTGAACCACAGTAAAAACATCACTGAAACAAGGGTCTTAGCAGAATCTCAGAGGTGTTTGGCAATTACCAAAATACTCCAAGAGTACAAGGCACATTTACTCCCTGTACTATCTCCCTCAAAAAAAAAAGTATTTTTGAGGCCATGATGAACTGTTTCCCTAAGTAAGTGACACAGAACACCAAACACCAGTTTACTACAGAGAGAGCTGAGGGAAGTTCATTCCTCGTTGGAATACACTGATTTTGATTTGAGGCCATGATGAACTGTTTCCCTAAATAAGTGACACAGAACACCAAACATCAGTTTACTACAGAGAGGTTTGAGGGAAATTAATTCCTCATTGGAATACACTCATATAACTTCACTAAGGAACACTGCTGCATGGCAAGTGATGCTACAATAAAACAAACTTCCTGTCTAATGTTTTCTAAGCTCCTTATTACCCATTTGAGGCCATGATGAACTGTTTCCCTAAATAAGTGACACAGAACACCAAACATCAGTTTACTACAGAGAGGTTTGAGGGAAATTAATTCCTCATTGGAATACACTCATATAACTTCACTAAGGAACACTGCTGCATGGCAAGTGATGCTACAATAAAACAAACTTCCTGTCTAATGTTTTCTAAGCTCCTTATTACCCATTGTTTACACCACATTTCACTCCCACATCCCTGCAGCTATCACTGATATTCACCTTTATTATTACTCTTCTGGAAAAGAATAAACCAGAGCACACATATCTTCCACCTGAATTAGGAGCTCCTAAAAAATTACCTGTGTTAATTACACCACTGTGCTTTCCCCAGGGTTTTCTTTCTGCCTCACACACTATTTCCACTGCTTTCAGGACTACAGCACCTTATTGGGTCACTAGGAATGACCTTGTTGCTGAAGGTTCACACCTCCATGCACTGATGGGTTTTGTGCTTTTCCTTCAGCCAGAAGTACATTTATGGTTATTTTAGCCCTGTATCTTGTCAGCTCCACTTGACACTTGGAAAACAGAAGGAAAAACAAAGAGATGTTCTGCAATACAAGTTCCCTCACCTGTAACCATTGAGAGTGTCCACACAGATCCCCCCGTTGAGACAAGGGTTCCCAGGGTAGGAGGAGCAGGAGCGATGGACTCTGTCCCGAGCTGAGCAGGTGCAGAGTGCATGGATGGTGGTTGTGAGTGAGACAAAGGACACACTCCCCGTGTCCATCACCGTGGGAATGTCGCTCACCGTGAGGTGGTTGGTACAGCCACTGCCCTCGCTGCAGTTTGCACTCCTGCACTCGTCCACGTCGATCTGGGAGATGTTCAGCTGCAAAGCTGCCTGGATCTAAGAGAAAACACAGCCTAACACATCAGCACTCCCATCCCAATGAATGCTTCTGGTGACTCCTGAATTCCTGAACGACCCAAGCCATCAGGGAATAACGGAATGCTTGAGTTAATTCATTACTAACATCCCTGGCTCTGCAGGCAAGCAAAATGCAGGAAACATTTGATTGGAAAATTACAGCAGCAGTATGCTTGACTAATGGTTTTGTCCTGAGTGAAGCAAAAACCCTCATCTGTAGATCTAGGATGTTCTTCCACTGAGGCTTGGCATACACACCCCACAAACTCAGTGTGGGGGTGAATCCCAGGGATGCATGATAACCCCAGAGAACATACCTCAGCTTTAAATGCTGCCAGCTCAGCATGAAGCTTCTCAGGTCTGTAGTACGCTGAGCCATCACGGACTGCAAATCTCACATCTGTCTGTTTGCCATCTGTGTTCATCACACTGAAGACAATGATGTCACTGAGCCTTGCAGGTAACATCTTTGCTAGTAACTCCTTGAACTTGCCATGTCTCGTTTTGCCATGTTCATCTCTCCTTATGAACTCCTCTGCAGTGACATCTGAGTTTGGGATTCAAAAACAGAAAACATGAAATACTGGGAGAACACGGGTTAATTTCTCAGTTTATTTAACAAGATGGAAACATACCAGAAAGTGCCCAACAATCAAGTGTTGCTATAACAGTGCCTAGGTGACATTGTCAGAGAAAACTCTCAGCAGCAAATGAAACTAACCTGACAGACGCACAGTGGCAGAGTTTTGTATGGCTTCATTTTCCAGCTCTTTGACATGGATTTGTACTGTAGATATAACATCAGGACAAACTCCATCAGAAACTCTGACTTTTAAGTTGTATGTTCCCTGAGGAGTGTTATCCACCATCAGCAGAGACCCAGTCCTCTGATTCAATCTGAAAGACCTAGACATAAACCTTCAATTAGGAAACCTTAATAAATCAAAACTGAGCCCTCACTTTATTCACTAACATGATTCAAAAGGCCTTAAAGGTTACTATGAGGGTTATAGGATCAAAACTTAAGGGAATTAGCCAGGAACTTCAAAGCACCAGAAACACCTTAATTCCAAAATAATGATCTGCAAAGTTTATAAAAGAGATGTTTCTGCTACTCAGACTTTCCCAACCCTGAATGAATAAAAGTGATGTGCCCCTGAATCTCAGGGCTCATTTTATTTGACACCAGTAATCAGCAATTATGGAAACATTCCATGAGCACACTTATGGAACAATAATCTCTTAACATGCAAACAGGCCCAGGGGCTGCTAATAGACAGTCTTGAATTTTGGGCTACCTAAAACCTATAAACTCTAAGTCACAGCACAGCAAAAATTCACATTCGTGTTCCCATCCATTTTTTCATTTCACATAGCACACAGTCCTGCTATGAGCCATCTCACTCTTATTGGGAACAAATAATGTCTGAGGAGGAATTAAGGATCCAACTAAACACTTTAATTAACAGAAAAACTCCACTGATCTGAGCCATGGTTTTCACAGGCAATTGGAAGTTGCTCCATCAGCTCTAACATCTGAGAGGAAGCATCAGACACTGCCTATTTTTAACCTGGATCTTACAGAATGCACATTTTTAAATAAATAAGTGGTGACATCTGACTAAAAATCAACATCATGGTGTGATCCTGCATTCTCCTGGAAAACACATTTCATGCATTAATTTCTTAATTCCTAGGCACCCAAGTGAAAAAAAGAGTGTTCAGGAGGTACATCCTTAACACACTCAATAATCCTGGCTTCATCCTGAGCACAGAGAAATACACAGGGAGTAATTACAGAACAGAAATATTACTCATTTTGACAGAAATACAATCCTCACTTGAGCAGTTTTCCTTCAGAGAGAAATGTTTTATTGTCCCAGTCATCCTGATCGGGTGCAAACACCTCCCCAAGCACTGTCGTTGACCATTTTCCTGTTGAGATAAATTATAATAAATCTGCATTTAATTTTTGCTTTTCACTGCACTTTATATTCTGCTGCATTCACTACAGCATATATTATTTTCAGATTCCTGCTCAGTTTGGTGATGGTTATGATCCAAGGCTCTTAAAACAATGCAGAGCCTGTCATATGACTTCTGCCAGTTCTGGAAATGTGAGCACACTAGAGATGTCACATGAAAGAAGAAAAGCTGAAAACAGCATGAAACAGCAACAGAAAAATGCCTAAATACAACTCTCTATCAAATTCTCAGACGAAAAGAAATTAAAAAAATCACCACATCAGGAGTTAATTCCAATTTATTCATTGCTACTCCTATTTTAAGCAGCACACAAGTGGAATCCAGCAGAGAGGGAGAGCACCTCATGGGGTGCAGCTGGAGGGAAGGGCATGACTGGAAGAAGGAAATGGGCAAGAAGTCACCAAGCTGGGCCAGGACTTGGTCCTTTTTCCACATCCCTGGGGACTGTCAGAGAAGTGGAACATCCAAGCAGCTCTTCTAAAACAGCAAGAGGAGCAACTCCAGAGAAGACTTCCACAGCAATCCTCAGCAACATGGGAAATTTTTAAGGTTCAGAGCTGGATCCAATTCACCCTAGAAACTTCATTCTGTCGTTTCTGCAGTATGATCAGGTCTCATCTTTTTCTAATTCAGGTTTACTGAATTCAGCAAGTACAACTCATTGCAAAGTACCTTCTGCAGATTAATCTCCTCTAATATTCATCAGCAATTCTACTACTGCAATGACAACTGAGATCTAGCCAAGTCTACCAAGAACAGACTGTTCAGGGCTCATCTGTGAACCTCTGCTTTTCCAAGTTGCTTCAGCTCTGCCATTCTCATCTCCAGATCTCTCAGTGTCAGACACTTTCTGAACCATGTGCACACACACAGAAAACTCTTTCTCTGTGGAGGTGAAAAGTCATGAATGGGAAATTGCTTTATAAAAATACTGCTTTTTCTGTGAGTGCAATATACACTTGTTCACAGCTCACAGGTTTTTGGTAGATAATCTGTTACACATCAGGGTCTGAGCTTTGCAAATATATTTTGCTCATTCCACTTCGTTCAGCAGTTTACAGAATTGGGAGTTGCAGATTCAAAACATGAAAGCCATTCAAGAAATAGATTAATAGAGTGCAAGAGAGAAATTATGTGCACAACTGCTATATTCATGCATCTGATCACAGCTCACAGGTTTTTGGTAGATAATCTGTTACACATCAGGGTCTGAGCTTTGCAAATATATTTTGCTCATTCCACTTCGTTCAGCAGTTTACAGAATTGGGAGTTGCAGATTCAAAACATGAAAGCCATTCAAGAAATAGATTAATAGAGTGCAAGAGAGAAATTATGTGCACAACTGCTATATTCATGCATCTGATCCCCAAGCCATTCAAGAAATAGATTAATAGAGTTCAAGAGAGAAATTATGTGTACAACTGCTATATTCATGCATCTGATTTAGTGCCCAGAACCTGACACAAAACCCAGACAGCACTTACCTCTGTAACTGTACACAAAGACCTCCTTGTGGCCAGACTGGTGGCAGTTGTCGTTCTCATCACCAACAGTTATGGTCAGGGTGTTTGTAGAGCTCATAGCAGGAATCCCACTATCTGTTATCACTACTGGCAGATGAAACACCTTCTGCCTCTCTCTGTCAAAGGACCTCAAAGCAGTCACAGTCGCTGTGTTATTTCTGTTGTCAGTGAGAGAAAAATCCAAAGAATCCTGATAATCTGGTGGCAGGGAGAAGGTGAAGGGTGGCCCGTTCTCTTCACTGTCCGGATCGAAGGCGTGGAGCAGCTTTGATGTATGGTTCATATACACTATCTCAGGCTTCAGGATGTTTTCCCAGACTACAGGCATGTAAGGGGCCTCAAACCTCGGTCCGTTGTCATTAATATCAAGCAGGTTAATCAGAACTGTGACACTTCCTGTGCGGGCAGGTGTCCCCTGATCTGCAGCTTGGACAACCAGACTGTACTTGGGAATGACTTCACGATCGAGCGTGTTGGCCACAACCACGTGGCCATATTGGTCAACCACAAACTGCTTCATAGGATCCGAATCTGGCTTGATAGAATATAGAACCTTCCCGTTCAAATCAGAGTCCTTGTCTGTAGCTCTCACTGTGGTGACTGTAGTACCCACAGGTGTGTTTTCAAATAAAGGGTTTGTCTGAACGAAGGGTGAAGGGAAAGCTGGGCTGTGGTCGTTAGAGTCTTCCACTTCAATCAGGCACACTGCAATGCTGGAAAAATCCAGATCCTCCACTGTGAGAGTCAGGTTAAACTGTCTTTCACGCACGTTCTCGAAATCCAGTTTCTTTTTCAGGCGAATGGTGCCACACTGCCATTCCTTGTCATTCTCAACGTAAAACTTCTGCTCTGGGTCTCCGCCGACGATGCTGAACATCAGCTCCGCGTTCTCGCCGATATCGGCGTCCGTGGCGCACACCTGCACCACCTCCGAGTCGATGGCACTGCTCTCCGGGACCGCTGCCTGCCACACCCTCTGTGTGAACCGAGGCACGTTGTCGTTGACGTCTGCCACCCAGATCGTGGCAGTGCCCGTCCCCGTCAGCCCTCCCCCATCTCTTGCTTCTACAGTGAGAAAATAATTCTCAGTCCTTTCTCTGTCTAGCGTTCCCCCTGCGACACGGATCGTTCCAGTGTTGGGATCGATACTAAACATGTCGGTCCCAAACTCATTTTTCACGTTCTCCGTTATCCTGTAGGTCAGGACAGCATTAAGACCCACGTTTGGATCATCCCGATCGACTGCAGCCATCTCCATGACTAAGGTGTCCTCAGGAGAGTTCTCGAAGACGTTCCCATTGCAGTCATCAGGCATGCAAGGGAACATGGGCGCGTTGTCGTTTACGTCCCACACGTTAATGATCACGTCGGCAAACCCTGTCAGACCTCCCCCACCTTCATCAGTAGCCAGCACAATAAACCTCCACAGAGCTCTCTCTTCCCGGTCCAGCGTCTTGTGGGAGAAAATGCTGCCTGTTCGCTCATCTATGGTGAAAATATCAGCTGCACCATACCCGTGCAACGAGTACCTCAAATCTCCTTCGTCCACGTCACTGTCAGGATCATTAGCCATGACCTACAAAGGTTTGAAAAGAAAAACACAGGAAGTAGGAAACGTGCAACGAGTGCACCACATTCTATATGCGGCTACAGCCTAAAGGAGTCCAAGCAAAAGTGTGAGACAAATCGTATGTTCATGCCAGGGAGGAGCAAATGAGAGGTGGCTGAGGGACAATTCAGAGTAGGCAAATGTGCTCTGCACTACAATAACAATGTAGGTATTCTAGTACTAAAATAGTATTACAGTTTTCATATTCATACAGGTAATTTAAATATGCTATTCTCATAGTTGCTTTAAAATGTCAATTATTTGCATTTTAGGACCACAAATGATCCATCCTTACTTACTATGCTTTTTAATCAAAGTCCATTTCTCTTCTTCCGGTGACAGGAAAAACTCAGTGAAACTAAACTTCATTATCTGTCTGTGCTGGATTATGGTTAACATAATTGTACCACAGTAATCTGAGCTCTTTCACCGAGGTATTATAACCTCTGACACTGCATACACTACCTGAAGGACGAACACTGGCAACGCATCCAGCTCCTCAATTATACTCCCGTAGTATTCGTTGATGGAGAAAACTGGAGCCTCATCATTTTTGTTCACGACATTGATGATGATAACTGCATAATCTTCCCATTTCCCATCCGAGGCCAACAAGTGAATCTCATACGTTTTTGTTTCTTCGTAGTCCAGTGGTTGGGCAATAAAAATGGCTCCTGTTTCTGGATCTACATCGAGAGCTCCTCCTGTGTTCCCCCCTGTCATCTGATACCGTAACTTGGCGTTTGTTCCTGTCAAGTACCAACAGTGTCAGAAAACACACGTTTCTGGGAGCAGCCTCAAGCATGGGATGTTGAGATGAAGTACAAGTCAGGATGTACCTCACAGACACACCGACAGAACACTCCTTTGGGACTTGGGCAATGAAAAAAGCAGGGTTCACCACACAAACCAGTCTCAGTTTAGTCAGTTGGGAGTCAAATTAGTGGTGCAGTCAAGTACCAACAGTGTCAGAAAACACACGTTTCTGGGAGCAGCCTCAAGCATGGGATGTTGAGATGAAGTACAAGTCAGGATGTACCTCACAGACACACCGACAGAACACTCCTTTGGGACTTGGGCAATGAAAAAAGCAGGGTTCACCACACAAACCAGTCTCAGTTTAGTCAGTTGGGAGTCAAATTAGTGGTGCAGTGTGGCCAAAGCAGGGTTCACCACACAAACCAGTCTCAATTTAGTCAGCTGGGAGTCAAATTAGTGGTGCAGCGTGGCCAAACGATGGAAGTCTGCACTGAGCCTCTCCCATCGCTGGGCACTGGTTATGCACTGATTTTCACGTGACCTGTAGCTGAATTTCTGACTGATTTGTGGATAAAACAGTATAGACTCATCAGATGCATTTAGCATGTCTAGATTCAAACAAGAGAAAAGAAGAACAACTACACTGTCCATAGGGAAAGCAAATGAATCTCACTGAAGCCAAGTCTGATTCATTCTCGTTAACTGGGACATTTTTATTGGCACCCATTTGTAAGAAAATTGTATGATCTATAATAAATTTGTATTTGCTGGCACAGAAATTCTTCCCTATCATCCCACACTGGTGCATGTCTCCTGAAATGAGAGATTATGCCTCACAGCTCTGTTATGAACTAATGTTCACGCCTGATCAGTTCACACAAAGTTTTAAAATCTAGAGACAAAAATAATTTTCCTTTCTAGCCTCACCAAATACGTCTTGGTGTGCTGAAATCGCCTCATTAATATTTCAGACCCAGTTATGAAGCTTTACCTTCATCCTCATCGTTAGCACTGACTGTAATGACAGTGGAGCCAACATCCTGGTCCTCATCCACGTTCACCTCGTAGACACTTTGGACAAAGACAGGTTTGTTGTCGTTGACGTCGCTGACGGAAACGCGCACATAGGCTGTGTCTAGAGAGATGAGAACAGGAGGTTCAAACACTCAGCTGTGCCACTTCTGTCAGCTACGATTCCTGAAACTGCCTAGCTGCACACTGAATGAAGACAAATATGCAGACAATATAGAAAGAGACCCTTAGGGCTGTGGACCATATATACACCAACATTACTCAAGAGCACTGGGATATCAAATGAATGTCACATCCAATTTGTTTAAACAGATAACACATGAATAATTGATGCCTAATATGGCAATTGTACAGTTTTCAGTCATAAGTTTTTGTCCCAAAGCCACAAAAGCCAAATTTTATGTCTTTAAGGAGAGCCATCAATTGAGAAAGGCATTTTCTATCTTGAACACTCCTACTTCATAATGACTTTTGGCTGAATACAGTACCATTTCAGGGCTTTGAGAAACACTTCCACTGCCCAAAGATCTGCATCCTACAGACAATAGGATCTTTGCTAGCCAGGAAATATTCTCTAAGCTCTAAATATGAAGCCTAGTTTTCTTTTCATTTCAAAACAAAAACCTTACCTGATCAGCATATAAGGAAATTAACACTTAATCTTGCATTTCAGAGCTTCTGTTTTCAGAGACCAGCCCAGGCAATATCACACTTGTCACAGACATCTGTCTCTTACCAGAGTTTGGCTTCCCATGTTTTCCAGGTCGAGCTGATTCAGACCCATCTACTGACTTGACTTCCAGAAGGTAGGAGCCCTTCTTCTCTCTGTCAAACACTGAGGCTGTGTATATGGAGCCTGTCTGCGAGTCCAGGCGGAAATGTGTGTAGTCCCTGCCACTGTCATGTAACAGGGAGTAAGTTATCTACAGGATTAAAGAGAAGTTGTTAATCTATACTTCCCTTTTGTTGGATAGTTCACAGCTAAGTACTTAAAGAGAGGAAGAATAGTCTCATGTCTGAGAACTTGATCAGGGCCAAGAAGGCTGGGTCAAACTGCAGCCTGAGCAATCTAAAGTCAATTAACTTCCTTGCATGTTGACTGATGATCTGTAAAGGAAATACATTTGTCTCGTCTAATCAGGTCCCAGGCTGACTAGGACACACTTGCACAGTGCTTATGCAACAGCACTCCCACTCGGGTGAGGATCCCAAGTACTGAGAGAACGGCCACAGGTGAGCTGAACTGAAGCTGCTCAGTATCATGGACCATGTTCCAGTCTCTGTTATACATATGTTTCTGTGACTTGACTTCAGCTTGCACTCTTGTGCCAGGGACATACCTACCAACTTCTGATTCTTTCAGTCAGCGAGGGAAATATCCATTCTAGACTATTTAGCCATTGCTCATCCAGAAGTTATTCCACACCCTTTACCACGGGAGATGTAGGTTCCCACTTGCCTACCTCACCGTTCTGACCGAGGTCAAGGTCAGTGGCAGAAACCTGAAGGACAAATGTCCCAACATCAGCTCCCTCTGTCACCCAGGCTTCATAAATGGATGAGGTGAAGAATGGGACGTTGTCATTGACATCTAAAACGTCAAAAAGAGCATATGGAGACAACTATAAAGCTTTAATGGAAAAAACAAGTACATGATTATACAATAACATCACTAAAGAGCCTACACACCTGTTAGGTTCACATGGACTGTGGTGAATGCTGCCAGAGGAACTGCAGCAACGTTCTGCGCTCGAACCCTCAGCAGAAAGCTCTTGGTTGTTTCATAATCGAGTGGCTCAGCCACCAGGATTGAAGCAGAGCCATCATGTCTGTTTGGAGTCAGGTAGAAACGAACTGGCATGTTGGTCTCTGGAACAAGTCCCTCCTCTAGGTTGTAAGTCACACGGGGATCACCCAAGGGTGAAGTTGCTTTGATTGTCTGCACAGTTCAAAAAGTGTGTGTGATCAACACTTCTGTAAGTACAGCAAGGTTTCTAAAAGCTGTTGTGTATTGACTCTCCCAGACATTCGGCTACAAAACACAAAACTGCCACAAAAGTTCAAACAAATAAACAACGTTCAGTTACTCCAGAGCCTCAAGAGCTATAGACAGACAAACAGGTGTGTCCCAACCGTACCAAAACAGAGGCATCTCGTGTAGTATTCTCTGGAATAACAACTTCATAGCTGTCTCTCTCCCACTGTGGAGGTTGGTTTTTTGCACTGGTAACAGTTACTGCAAGTTCCACTTTGCTGCTCCTATTGCCTCCATCTGTAGCAGTGATCTCTCGAATTATAGATGATGTCTGAACAGCAAAAAAGGTTTTGTTACAGAAGGTTTTGATCAGAGCTCCAAAATAAATACATTAAATTAAAGGCACACTTAGAGAAAAACCTACACAGGAGAAAAATATCTGTTGTGATTTGCTTTACTGAAAATTGTTGGAAAACTTCACTATTTGCCTCAGTCAACCTTCGCAAATTTCATACAATGTTTGAAGCAAAACAGAACCAAAAAACCCACTTTGTGGAAATCCCTGAGTTCTTCAGCTTTTGTTTTCAGATCTTTAGGGTTCTTAGATTCACTAAAGAAAACACATCAAAAGGACACACCTTCACCAAACTTCTGTGTGTTACTTAGGAGTTACATTTCAGTATCAAAAAAATCTGTTAGGTATTTCAAGGCTGATATCTACAACAATATTTTCATTTCAGCACAAATCACTTTGAAAATATCAAACTGCTTGTGTAAGGATTTAGAAATGTCTGAAGTGATAAGTTTCAGATAGCTACATGTAAAAACTGTGTTGATTATACCTTCACCTTCCTGAGGGACACCAGTGTTTAGTCCACCACACCTAACATATATCAAGTTGGGAATCTGTATCAGGAGCAAAATTTCACACTTGTTCACATTCAGTTTTGAGTCTGAACTCATTAACACAGTGAAGTTGGACACTTGGGGTTTTGCTCCCCTTCTGATCTGTCCTCCAGCCCTTGGAATTAGCATGCAGAGCTCCTGAAATGGGAAGAGCAAGTTCTCAGAGGCAGTGCTGTCAGCTGCTCCTTCCCAGCTGGAAGCAGAGCCTGCTCATCTGCGATTCACAGCCGATGATTTCGTCAGCTAAAAGCCTTACACTCATGTTTAATCCAAACACGAGGTATTGATCCTGTAACTGGAGGGGTAACAGACTCATTGTGTCAGTCCCTCCTAGGAGACAGTCAGCTGAGAAAGGAAAGCAAGCACCATACCTGAGATATGGGTTGGTTCACAAACACCCAACCTGTAGTAGGATTAATTTGTAAGTAATTTGGTTCTTCGTTTGCTATTGAGTAAGTAACAGCAGCATTGGAGCCGAAGTCATCATCACGGGCAGCCACCCGCAGAAAGCTGGTCCCGACCCTCGTGTCCTCCCTCAGGAAATCTAGTGCAAGGAAAGGACAGTTCAAACTGATCACAACTCTCTGAAGTACCATGGACATCTCAGCAAGCCATGAAGAAATACTACAGAAATAACATATGGAAGCTCTAACTTATCTTCCTTGGAACAATGGCCATACAAAGCACACTGAGCATTTCAAAGTGCTGCTACTGCTCCAGAGCTGTGGAGCACACAGGAACTTCACAGCATCACAGTCATAACTGGACGTTTTATTTCTTACAAGATGCTTTCAAAATTGTATTTTATTAAGGGACTGATTGCTCTGGTGAATTAGCCATAAATGGAGTATTAATTTATTGCACAACACCAGAAGAAAAGGATCACGTTGTCAGGAACTACTTCCTAGGATTTGCATGGCAAAACTGAGAATTGCCAGTCTTCATTTTTTCATGAATACTATACATGTCTCTGGGTGCTTCCATAAACAGGAAGAACCAAAAAGGAGAGGCAAAGCAACAAGCAGTGAAGAACTGTGAAATTCAAATGGAACAGGAGCAGTATGTAATCAAAAGCTATGGCAAAAGTCTGTTCATCCAAAAGCAAAGGATACAGTTAGTGCTCAGCACTGCACACTCATGTTCTTACCACAGCTTTCCCATCTCTGTGCAGTGCCACAGACACTTGGCATCCTCAGGAAGGAAAGATACTGAC
>NW_008664219.1:11098-27617 GCF_000695815.1 Acanthisitta chloris | reverse complement strand
GACGCTCAGGAAGGACTATGAGCCAAGACTGTACTTGTTACACTGCACATTGCACAGAACAGTTCTGCAGTTAACTGAGGCAAGTGCATCTCTGGCTGCAACCACCTAGTTTGTCACATATTCTACTGCCAGGAAAGCCAAAAACCCCAAAATCCGAGACATCAGGTAAGCTCACACTCAGGGCACCGAAACTCTATCCAATGACTCTCAATTACATTCATAGTGGGTGTTTTCAAATCTGGGGTCATTGTCATTTTGGTCCAGGATGACAATATTGATCTGACATATTCCAATGAGTGGTTCCGCTGCCTGATCTGTTGCTGTCACAGTGATAGGATATTCCCTCTGTTTTTCTCGATCAAATACCTTAGCAGTTGTCAGAACTCCTGAAAACAGATTAAATACCAAAGAGTTAAAATGCTAAGCATTTGACAACATGGGACATGTAGATGTTTATTTGTCTGTCAACACAATGAGCTACAATGCAACAGGTTAAATACACCTATGACATGAACCTCAGGGTCAAGGATCTGATGGTAAGACTTAATTTCAGCAGCTGACATTGTATTTGCCTGACCAGCACAAACATCAGTTGCACTTACACCTACACACAACCTGACTTCAATGGAGAAAATGGAGAGAAGTACCAAACTGGCTGTGAGAGGATGAGTTTATAACAAAATATTTCTCTTGCAGAGTAGTAAGTGCAGGGTAAAGACATGTTTTGTGTCTTTTATCCTGCAGAAGTTCAGCCTGAACTTCCCAGACTTGGTTTCCTTGCTGCTTGTAAGACTAGTGTCCTTTGGATAAATCATGTCGATGCCATTAGCAATGTTGTGAGATAATGTGCACTTAAAAATATGTTTGGGGTTTTATAAAATCCAGTTACAAAGACACACAAGTTACTTCACACAGAATTTCCACATTTCAGGGAAAGTATCAGATTTACTTCAGTGCTGGACATGTATGAAACTCAGTTTCATGGAAACTTGTTCATGCAGCTGACACAGATTCCATTCTGTCTGCTGTCCAAAACCCAAATGAAAACCCAAGGAGTCTGATTTTATTTCAGCCTTTTTTCCATCAGTGTTATAAAATGGTTTCCCTATTCCAGTAAGAGTTCTGATATTTGCTCTACCTGTGTCAGGATGAATGCTAAATGCTGGTAGGACACCATCTCTGTGCATCAAGCCATATTTCACTATACCATTGACTCCTTCATCAGCATCAGTGGCTCCGACCTGCAGCACGACTGTGCCTGGTGGCTGGTTTTCCAGGACAGACGCGTGTTCCCGGTAATACTGGCACTACGAGAGGGGAGAAAAGCAAAACAGCAGCAAAATCAAGGACTTACCCTGCCATCTGATTTAAAGATATACTGGGGGAGGGGGAAGTTCAAAAGAATTTAGCTCTACTTGCACTGCTCTGAATGGTTTATCAGCACCATGGTGAATTTACAGACTTCACTTTGCAGTTACATGAACAACACACAACATGAGGGCTCTGAGCATCTCCAGCTAACGAAAATACTTGGAGAAAAAGCTACAGTTACTTGCAAATGCAAATATTTTGCTATACTAGCAAAAGCCTAATAAAAGGGAGGGCACACACTTCCCAAGGCACAGAGCTGCTGTGGCTGGAAAGGGATTTCTGCACAAAGTAACTGTGTCAAGGAGAGGTTACTGCGAACTTCCAAGACTGGCACGAGCAGCTACTGACTTTTCAAAGTATGCAACATTGCCCATCAACATCTGAACCACCAGCATCAGGCTTGACATTTTTAGACAACACATCTTGAATACGAATTAACATTCTGAGAACAAATCCAGGTACTTCTTTTTCAGAGTAGTTTATGCTAAAACACTTTCACTCTTCTCTCCTTCATCAGTTCCAGAGACACAAGCACCACAGGAGGCCTATGCAATTTAGAGAGGTACAACAGGTCCACTGCACAGATAGCTATCCCTATTGATTCCTGTTCACATATGCCACATTGAGTCTCCAAGAGTGTGTCACACCAGAGATGAGATGTGGCTCAGGGAAGACACAGTGCTCACAGGAGCTGTTCTGCCTCAGGACGAGAACATACCCTGCAAGTCTTGGGGAGGGATGGAAAAGATGGAGAAGACAGTGGCATCAGGACTCAAAGAACCACAGAGGCAGAGCATCTCTTGCACAGCTCACGTGCTGCACACTTGCCTTGACAACAGTCTTAAACATTTAGCACACAGTGTAATACAGACAACCAAGCCTCATGTATTTACCTTCTGAAAGACAGGTTTATTATTGTTGACATCATCAATTTTCACAACAACCAGGGCAGTACTGGTAAGAGGATGGGGCCCTCCCGAGGCGTTGTCATCAGTAGCTGTGACATTGAGTACATATTCTGTCCCCTGCAGCTGAGGAAATGGGCTTGAACGCAGTCTGACTAGCCCTGTGAAAACAACAGGTTGTGGGTTTTTCTACATTGACCAATTACCATTATTCTTCTCTCTAGTAAGCATGACAACAAACCAATCTGGTTTACCTACCCATCAACACACCACGAGCTGCTGCAGTTTAATTAACTATTTACTGCAGTCTGATATCCAACCAAAATTAAGGCATCACAACAGGTTTGCCTGCAGGTACATCTGCAGGCAGGAGGAGACAACAGCTACAACTCAGCTGACCTGCATGTAATGGCTTTCATCTATCTGCTGCAGGAAAAAGAAAGGCAAAAGAAAACAAAACCCCCAGAAACCATTGTGGCAGAGTTGTGCTTTACCTGCACCTGCCCCAGCAGAGATCCTGGCTCTGTTCCTGTACCATTACTGCACCCAAGTGTCACCTCTGCTGCTGTGGCTGCCGTCGCAGCCTGGAGCTTACCTTCCTGCAGCACAGCCACAGCAGCATTTAGCTACAGAGGCACAGCCTCAGAAACCTCTGTTTCACTCCTCTCACTCCTTGCTGGGTGGGACACCAGGCACTGCCAGAGAGAGATGTGCTACAGCAGCACAAGGGACTAGAGCTGTCCTAGCCCAGGCAGCAAGGAGCTTCTTTTGCTCCATCATCCATCCATCACTTCTGTTACTCATCAGCAACAACAGCAATTGTCACTGCAGCAGAGTATTGGCACAGCATCACTGTCACTCAGTTTGCTTGCAAATGTATTGATTTAGCTGCAGCACTTATCTGGGACATCTCCACTTTACCTCCACTTTCCTGCAACAAGGAGGTACAGACTATTCCCCTGACATTTCTGAGCAGAAACTGCTGCAAGCCACTCTATAAACCTTTATTGGTTTATTCAGCAGCAAGAACCCCAAAAAGGTTCTGGAAAAAAATGCTCATGTTCCTAAAATTAACTTTCAAAGATTATAAAAATTAATTGGCAAAAAAATATAAACATACCTAGAGATGATTATCTACATTAAAACCATAGAGCTAATCTGAAGAGATGGTGCAAATCAAATGTTAAGGTGCTTTGAGCACTTACAAAAAGAGTCTCAGAAGCATCAGATGTATTACTGCTGTGGCAATTAGACACTTCCAAAGTCACTGTTCCTCGTCATGTGCCAAAGCACCTTTAGGAATTTAACTCTTGGAACCAGCAACTCATTTTTAAGTCAGAAAGGAAATAGAGGAGCCCACAATAAATTCAGGATTGTGCTGCAACACTTGCAAGTTACCTGCAGACCATATTTTTGGGAACATTTCAGAATCTAACATTAATATTGCAAATCCATGATAGCATTGAAATTAAAATTTCATGCTAAGTGTACTCTGAGAAATAAAGAGAAGTAATAACTTAGGGCAGCTTCCTCCTTCCTATAAACTCAACCCTTGTGCTTTGAAAGACCTAAGTTCAGATTTTGATTGCAGTTCAAAATACAAAGCAGTTTAACTGAAGTTAATTAAGTTACTTCAATCCTTCAATGGGATTTCAATTTGTTTGCCTGTTTCAATCTCAAAACATCCTCTTTTGTTTTTTCAAACAATCAGCAGCAAATGAATCCTATCAATTTAGCAGGACATGCCAACCTCCTTGGATGTTGACTGGGTGTGCACCTTTTTGTTGTTTTTTTTGTTTTCTGATGAGGGTATCAATGTGGTGGGAGGTTTTTTCCCCTTTTGGGTTTTACAAATATGTGACTACTGAAAAGAACTTAGAAATATGTAAAAATTGGTGTTTCGGAACAAGCACCTTAAACTGCAGAACATTCTCCACACTTTTTTTCCTCATGCATGCAATATTCTTGGCCAGGTAGCACTGCTTACGTGAAGGATTTTGTCCTTTAGTGAAAAATATACTTTAGTTGAGATTTTATGCAATATTCTTGGCCAGGTAGCACTGCTCACGTGAAGGATTTTGTCCTTTCGTGAAAAATGTACTTTAGTTCAGATTTTACATACTTTTGCCTTCACTGAAATAAGGACTAGTGGTCTCATTCCACCTAAAAGTGCATCATTTGTGTCAATGCAACACGAGACAACTCAGCTAAGTGTTTGCTCACAATGTGCAATCAGGACAGAGACACAGCACAGCAGGGGAAAAAGCCTCATCCAAAAAAAACCAAATGTCCAGTTTAAACCAGTTAAAACTGAATTATAAAAGCTGTACAAAGAAAAGTATTCCAGTGACAACTGTCCTGTGGGTTTCCCTCCTCATGGGGCTGACTGCTAACAGCACCTCTGGCTGATCCCAGCAGGTGGATGTTGGGCTGGCAAACTGTTCCTGCTGCTCCCTGGGTTTGGCTGCTCGTGCTCAAGGCCAGAGCTGACACTGTGCCCCTGTGACTGCAGCAGCAAAGAGCCAATATATTACTACCTTTCTTAGGGTCAATAACGAAGTTTCCTTTTTGATTCCCAGACAGAATATCGTAGGTCACACCATCTCCATCAGGGTCAACAGCATTCACTGTAGCAATCAGGGTGTTTGGCCCTGCATCTTCAGCAACAAAACTCCTGTAGCTGTAAAAAAAATAATGATGACACGTTTACACATTTAGACAGGAAGGAATACATACAGAGCTAAGCTTTACAGCACCCACTGCCCACGTGTTCATGGGGCACTGCAGAGATTTGCAGTTACTAATACAATTACACTGAGATGCTTTGTCAAGCAGTGAAATGATAGTATTGATGACCAACCCAACCACCCAAACCTTCCTGTTGTTACCCTCCTCACATTCCCACTGCCAACGTCCAGCAATACTGCAGCCTTGGGGCTCAGCTGTGCAGCAAGACTTGTGCCAAATGCAGAACTCACTTGGGGTTTTTTAGTTTAAAAAGGAGTCTTGTGAGTCCCAGCACCAAAGCATTTGCCAAGTTAGAGCAGTGCTTGTTACACACTGCCTGACATGAGTCCTCCAAAGGCTTTCGCTGCAGCCTCTGCACCAGCATCACTGAGATGAGAACCAGATCTGGAGGATATGTGCATAATGTCAGTTTTACAAAAATCTCTTCTCAGGTCCAGACACATCACTGACATTGTAAGCTCTTAAGAGGCATTATCAGCCTAAGCTTAATGCTCTCTGGAGTAGAAAAGCTCCTGCTTTAGCAAAGTCCCAAATATTTATTATTTTATCATACAGGCATGGGCAGAGGTCAGGCTGAGCACAAAACAGCCCTGGCCATGGCAGATATGCCAGAGCTCAGCCAGAAGAACGAGCTGCTGGCTGCATCCAACAAAACACAGAGCCTCAGAGCTTGTGGACCCACTGGCTACACGCTGAGAACAGCAAAAAATGGAGAGAAAAGAAAACTGATGCACAGAAAACCTCTCCCTTTGCTTCTGTCATCAAGATATGTGTGTTTTCCATGAAACCTTCACAGAAACATAATTTTTCCTTTCCCCAGTTCTATATGCAATGAAGTAAATTATTCTGGTTTAGCTCAGTCACAACCCTCAAGACACTGTCTTAACTCTGCATCTGGAGAGCAAATGAACAGTAATGCTGATAATTTTTAACATGAAATCCAGGGGTAGAAGAGGTCAGGGGAGGTCTTTTAAAAAAAAGAGGCAGTAAAATCTGACAAAAGGAAGCAGAATGGTAGCCCTGAGCACTTCATAACTGAGATAAAGAATAACCATGATGAAAGGACCCTCGTGGCAAGGAATCCTGGGTTTGTACTGGACTGTAAATCTGTTTAAGCAAAGGGATAGAAGGACATCATCATCATCCTGTTTGTACTAGCCTGCCACAGACCCCAGCATTGACTGCAAACCACTCTTCCAATGGCCCTAATTCAGGTGTTCACAATGATTCTGTTTCACAGAAAACTTCAGCTAAAGTTCTGCCTGAAATTCACCTCTGGGATCGAGATTTTTTTCATAACAGGAAAGATAAAGCAAAATCAAATCCTAGTTAATCAAAATATTAAGATAACTTGAATTACAGGAGCCAAATTCAATTCCAATGTGATCTACACTTACACAGAGCAGCAGTTTCCCTGCTATTCCACAGAGAACAGAAAAGCTTCTAGTGAAGGTTTGGTAACTTAAAATAATGTTCATTTCAGCCATTTTCTTCAGCAAACTTTAATCAGAGCTGGCAGGGTTTGGGGGGTTTTAACTATGTTCTCTCCTTCCAGTTGTTAGAGTTGTTTAGAGCATCTTTAATAGCATCACTCACTTCTGATCAAAATATTAGAAACAGACACATTTTCAATGTCTCTGAGCATTAAAACAAAGAAATACATGAGAAATAGGCATCATCCAAAGAGTGAGAGACCTAAGCTGGTTTAGCATCTGAAAATATAGAGAGATCCAACAAGAAATTACAAAAGATCAAACTTTCCAAGCTGTGTCTCCTAAGCAATGTTTAGAAGAGAAAGGAAGGCACAACATTTTGAGACCAGAAGTTATCTTTACATATAGTAAGAACTGCCAGAAAGCTTTGATGTTTAGTTCAGCTAAACCTCAAGCTCAGCATCACCAAAATCTCTGTCTGGCTTTTGTTCTGAGCAGCTCCTGGTAGTAAGAGTAGAAGGCTGATGCAGAAGCTGACTGGAAATTCCACTGCTAAGAGCAGCTCCTGGTAGTAAGAGTAGAAGGTTGATGCAGAAGTTGACTGGAAATTCCACCGCTAACCCTCTAACATGAATGCAAGTTTATAGCACTTTTGGCATTGCTTCAGATATTTCTGAGCCCCAACTATGGAAGAAAAGTGCTTATTTTAGAAGGAAAAATATATACAGTTTGAAGGACATGGGACTAAGTGAAAGTAAGTGAACTCCACTTACTGGTGTTTATCATGTGGGTTTTATGATTCAGTGGTCATTTAGGATTCTGTCATCTAAGTGTTTTAACAGCTCCAAACCAGGGGTGCAGACTGCTGACTCTGAGTGCAAACTGCCCAATTAAAGGGCAAAATTCCACCATATCTCTAGATGAGGGCTGAGGGCAACACTGAGTTGCCTGTTTTTTCTGCCTGATTTCCTTTGGTGGTGGAAGGATCCTCTGGGAACACGTGATCTGAAATTGCTGCACCGTCTCTCTCGGTGCATATTGGAAAAAACATCAGTGCAAGATCTGTGAAAAGAGATTGTCTGTATACTACCTGTGCCATTTTACTGCTAGTAAGAGTTTCAGAGTCAAAAAATGGTCCTGCATTTGTCAGTGCAGCTCAGATCTGACTGAGTCACCAGCCTGGGATCAGCCTTGTGGCCAAAACAAAAACCCTCAGCAAAAGACAAAGATTACAGAGCTTTAAGAACATGTACTTACATTGTCTGGGAAAACTCAGGTGCTTCATCATTCACATTGGAAACATGGATCCTAACAGTTGCTGTCCCAGTCTTTGGCTCTTCCCCTTGATCTACTGCCATGACTATGAACTCATAGAGATGGTTAGGTCGCTCGTAGTCCAACTGCGTGGCTGGAAAAATCATACCATAAGAAGTAATACTAAAGTCTTGACTCAGTGTGTAATAGAGTAGCTGGGCATTCTCTTCTGAATCACAGTCAGTGGCTGTCACTGTGAAAAGAGAAGGGAGAGACATTGTGTAGACCCAGGTTAGTGAATTGGATGTTCAGCAGCACTTGCCTTGGCACACCGTGCTTGAAATGACTTAGAAAACTGTGCTATCCCCTGTTGCTGAACTAACTCTTACTTGAGAATAAGTCACTCAAAAAAAACAAAGTGAAGCTCCTGAGGGAATTCAGCCCCTAGATCTTTCCTTTGTCTGCAGGATTCACAAGGCCTTGTACTACCAAGAACATATTCCCACAGAGAGATGTATATTCTCACATCCACCTGACCCATACTGCTGACTTAAAACCGCTTGGACAGATCACACACTGTGCAATTAAAGATGGAATATTTACATATATTATTCAACTGATGTACATTATGTGTTTGTCAGATCCTCTCCATCACCTACAGAAGTCTATGCTAAGAGCAGTTACCAGAAGAGTAACTGACAAACTACCATTAGTACAGGATAAACCACTAAGCACAAGAGTAAGAGGTTATAAAATCCTATTGACTACAGAAAAGCAATTTTCCTGTAGTTTAATTTCCTTTTTCCCCCCACAAGATTTAGAAACAGTTTATTTAAGGATCAAAGACTAATACAAGGCCCTTGTACAACTGCTTAGTTGACACAAGTTTGGTTTATTGCTGCATTTTACACAGTGTTATCACTTAAAGCTGAAGTTATTGGTTCTGTTAGGAAGAAGCAAAGTATCATTTCAAGCATCCAAACAAAACTTCACATACAACAGTTAAACTGTACAAGAGGCTTTTAATGCAAGAGAGCAGAGTTCCTACAGCAAGCTCACACAGGACTCTGGTGATGGGCAGAGAAGCTGAGCTGAGGTGTCAGTAATTTCTGACCCAACATCACTTTCTTCCTTCAAGGAATGCAGCAAGATTGCTACTATAAGCCTGATGCAATGTTACCAATCACAACTGAAGTTCTCTTACTTCAAAATCCTACAGAGAAGATTTGTTTCCTTTGTCTCCTCATGCCCCAAAGCTGTTTGGGCTGTGGCAGTAGTAAGTAACTCTGACAAAATTCTACAAAGTGCCATTAGCCTTCAGAGACCTCCACCTACCCATACTGGGACAGGTAATTTTGCCTTCTGAACTGAATTCTAACTAGTCAGAGGGAAAAAAAAGTAGTCACAATGAGTGTAAGAAATAGTTTCAGGAGTACTAACCTTGCAGAAGTGCAGTTGTCATAGAAACTGCTTCAGGAACACCAACTTTGCTGTAAATTGACTGCTGAAATTCGGGGGCACAATCATTCACATCTGTGATTACAACCAACACCTTCATGGAGCAGAGGGGAATGTTAAACAGCAAAGAGAATCAGTGCAATGACTTCACTGCTCTAGGAATAATGGATGGATGAATCTCCCCAAAACACCTCTGAGATCTCACAGCAGACATGGCACATCAGATAGGCCTTTTCACTTAGGTGGTCTCTGCTGAGAACCCTTAAAATATTAGACTCCAAGATACTAGAAATTGCCAAGTCCCAGCCCCTGCAGCACTGTTCACTCACCCTCATCTCCATGATTACTCCCTGCTACTGATCCAAAGGGAAACAGCTCATCTGCTTTCCAAGCACCCTCTTCCCACTGCCTCATCCTGCAACACTTCTGTGATTTGTCACACTAAAGGCTTTACTGCCAAGCACATTACATTTCAGCTGTATAAATCTCCAAGACCAAGTTCTGAATTCCATTACAGCAGCACAAATCAGATGTAAATGGAACTGATTATGGTAAACCTAGTAAGAAGTACAATTTTGCCTCTAACATCTTTAAAAATGCTTTCTTATTCCTTTGCCAAATAGGAGTCCAGAATTGCTCTGCTTACACTCCAAGCAGTAAAGAGTGTGTAAATTAGCCTTTGTGGCAGTTCAGACTGCAGTCTGACGTTGGTTGAGACATTCTACCAAACCTTACACAGCAGGTTTGCGTCAACTGGAGTTGCTCTCTCAACCACTGAGGTTGTAGCAGCATAAACCAGGTACAAGTTTACAAATACATTTAGCCTAAATGTAGGTTAAGCCATCCCATAATCCTCCTTCAAGTCGTATTCTTGACTCTTCATCTTGTAGCACATAAAAGGGTCAGTAGAGGCTATTGGTCTCTGGTGTGGCAGGCAGTGTTGGTCACACTGACATAACTGCTTCCCTGTCCCTGTGTCCTCACACTGCTCCCAACAGCTCTGTCTCCTGTTCCCTCTGTAGTGTGCATCTCATTTCCTGCAGCAGGAACAAACTCATCCTGTGTGCTTTATCCCAGCTCAGTGAACCCATGAATTCAAACAACTGTAACAACAATATTTAGAAATATTTTGGCTGCCAAACAGCCTTGTACAATACCACAAACCACCATCTTTTAATATCTGTGAGGTTTTATGACTTTCTCTTTTCACAAGTTCACTGATACATAGGAAATCATTTTCTGTCCTGCCTTTGTTTTAGATTGGAATGATCTCAATCACCATACTGCATGAAGGTTTAGTGCCAGATAAGACCTCATGTCTGGCTTGGCCACATCCATTTCTGTATCTTCCCAGATAAGGCCTAGGAGCTCTGATGGGATGGCACACTGACTCCTCAGAAACAACCTTTAGAGCATCTCAGTACCTGAACCAGTCCGTGACATCTACCCACAGACAGGAAGGCTCTTAGAAAGGACAGCAGAGTGACAGCAGGAGCTGGGGAAATGGGAGCTCCTGGGGAGGCTGCATGGAAATGGAAAGGGGGAAGGAAAATGGAAATACATACAGGCTGCCCGAGGGGAACACCTACCTCAGCTGCACTACTGAACTGTTCCTCACTTTCCTCTGCTCTGACCAGAAGAAGATATTGGTGTGGGTCACTTTCATAATCCACACTGTGAGTTAAACTGATCTCTCCTGTCGCCCGATCAATACTGAATAGACCACCAGGATTAGTTAGCAAGCTGTAGCTCAGGGATTTCTTTTGATATGATACAGCAGTGACTGTAAGAAAGCTGCATTAAAAAAAGAAAAGAAAAAAGAGATGACTCAGGCACATAATACAACAGTGTGAAAACTATGACAAAGCCGCTGCGTGTGGGAAACGCTGGGGCAGCCCTGCAGGTCTGCTCAGAGCTGTGCTCACTGACAGCTGCATCCAAACACCACATTCAAGCATTCTGCTACACACTGGCTCCATCACCTTGGGGTTAAACAGATAAAGACAGCATTCTTGGAAGCAGAACACAGTAAGGATTAAGAACACGGGAAGGGAGGATTTAATTTCTGCTGCGGCCGAATTTGCCTACTCCAACTTCCTTCTATGGTAGTGAAGGTTTTCAGGCAGGAAACTAAGAGATAAAGCAAGATGAAAAAGATTCATTTAATAAGAGCATGACAAGTTTGCTGCTGCAGCCATACCACCCTACAGTTCTGTAGATAAGTGCAACAGGATCAAAGTCAGTCAGCACAGTGAGAGTTACAGCTTACACAGGACATATGATTTTAGCTCTTGTCTGGCACCTCTTTCCACTGAAGTCCAATGTGTTTAAAGTTTTGTGGAAATAACACTTGCAGTATGAAGTAAAAGAAGCAATTAAAAATAAGTATTTTTAAAGCATTTAAAACAGAATAGTGATTACCCAAGTGCCTGCTGCCTTGTCATGCAGCTTCTTGGGAGAACAAACCCCATCTCCAGGAGAACCCACCTGCACGTATGACCCTGTGACAAGTACAGTCAGCTGGTTTTAAAGTTAAGACAATCAACAACTACTAATTCTTTCCATATGATTTAAAAAAGCAAGAAACTGCAATTATTCAATACCACTTTTCTCTGTAAAAGAGTGACCAAAAATACATCATCAAACTGTATCTTGATCACTTCTTTTAAGACATTTAAATTGCTCCTCGCAGTGTCTATTTATGATTCACAACCAATACTGAGGCTCTGGGGAGGTCAAACAGAAGTTAGAACTAGGAGCACCATCTTACTGCATTTTTCAGCTGCTACTTACGATTCTCCTCGTGGAGTACTCTCAGGAACACGGACAAAGTATGACATGTTGGTGAACTGTGGTGGTCGGAACCCAGCAAGCACAGAAACCGAGGCTGGAGACCCTCTGCTTCCAAGTTTATCTGCTGCCACGACAGTCAGCAAGTACTCCTTGTCCCTCACCAATGGCCAACCTGTTGTTTTAATCCAGCCAGTGTCCTTCTCAACTTCAAATCTGTCTTCACCACCTAGAGAGAACAGATCCACCAACTGTTGTCAGCAAGAACATTTTCACTCGATTGAAATTAAGAGGACAATATGGTGTCAATTCCCTGGCTGGCTTTGGTTTAGGATCAGCATGCACTCTAAAGTTTAGAAGTTTGTTTTGACCTTAGAAATCAGTCATGACACTCATGATTACCTTTCTAAATTGCACTTTACTTCTCTAGACAATTATCACTCTTCTTTATCACAGAATCCCAGAATGGTTTGGGTTGGAAGGGACCTTAAAGAACACATTTACAAAAGTTTCTTTTAGGAGACTCAAAAAATTATCAGTGAGTCTGTACAAGCTCTGCACAACCCAGACCTTGGAAAGCTAGTTAGAGCTGAGCCCAAAGCATGACTCCTGCAAGGGACAGAACACTAACCCTCCTCTCCACCCAGCAAACTACTCCTCCACTTGCTGCCTTATCTCACTGTGGCAGTGCCCACAGCCACCCCTTGCCAACGCCCTGGGGACTCCTGACTGCTCCAGTCACATCATCCCCTGGGGACCAATCTGGGCAGGAACCCAACTTTGCAGGGAAATCTGTCCATACCCTCAATAAAAGTTGATTTTTCCACACACACAGACCTGAAGGCTTATGAATCATTTGCAGGAGGAAGGGAAGGAAGATCTTTCAATTAAAAAAAACAGAATAGAAGACAAAAAAGTCACAATAGTGAAGCCTAATACACAGGGAATGGGAGGGTTAAAATTTACCTTCCAAGAGAAAATATTCTACAGTTCCATGGATCCCTTCATCTGCATCCACTGCAAACAGCTTGTACACTTCAGTACCTTCTGCAGCTTCAGGGGAAACCACAGCCAGGAACGGGAAGGGCTCCATGGCCCATTCTGGGACGTTGTCATTCACGTCTGTCACAGTAAGTGACAAGTGCACCAAGTACCAATCCTTCCCTAGAGGGCACGGAAAAACAAAGCAATAATTAGACACCTACTAAACGGCACTCAGAGTACAGAAATCCATCGATACCTGCGTATTGTCTGCAATACTGTTGGCATGTAAGCCAGAAAAACTTGGGGTTTGAGGTTCTGCTGGAACCAACAGCATCCAGACACAATGTGGGGAGGAAACAACCAGCACAAGGACTGCTGCACTGCATGACTGGGGCCACCTATATTACCTTTGACTAAGTTTTCTTTTCAGGAAAGATCACACCTTCTTAAATTTTCAAAACGTAAATACATGTTTTTTCAAAAGTGTTGGGATTTTTTCCTGCAGAAATAAAAAAGCATCAAATATTTTGCTTATGCAAAGATGAAAGGAACTCCGAATTCTGAAAATTAAATATATGTTGCAAAAATTCTAAGCAATCTACCCTAACTAGTGATTTGCCTTTTTAGCAAGTTCGCTGAAATCCTAATATAGTTTTCACTTCTACTGAAGTTTAAATGCTGTTAAATCCAAACAGTCAAAATCAAAAAAAAACCCAAACTATCTCAGGATGGAACTATTCAACATTCCAAAAACTGAGCACAGAAGTTCCTTAAAAACTGAGGAAAAATATCAGGCAGGTGTAGCTGAAAAGGTGGCAGAAGGGGAACAGAAGACCATGACAGAGTGAGGATTTTTTTAAAAATTATGATCATTTCATCAGGGAGCACAGTACAAATCTAACTGTGGCCTCTGGGCCAGTTTGGCTCACTGGTACTGAACTGGTGAGGCAGTTTTGCTGGAGAAACCAGGATGAGTGTCCCTGCAGCCCAGGTGTGATGGCTCTGGAGAGCTGATGGGACTGAGCACAGCAGCATGCACAGGCTCAGCACTGTCCCAGCTAACAGGAACACGGGATGTGCTCCAGGTAAATCCAGGCTCTACATTTACATGACTTATCCATGACTTTAATAATGGATGTGAAGTCAGAACTTTTAAAGCTGATGGTGTTAGCACTTGATTTCGCTGTTCATTATTTATACATCCATTAAAACACGCACACATTATTTTCAAAACAGCTTTACAGGAGTTGAAACAACATACAAAAAGGAACATCTAAAATAATCAGTTTTAATTTAAGTCTAATTAATAATACAAAGGACTTAGTGTTTGAGGCTCTAACTATAAAGTGCTGCCAAAATATCTCATCTTGCAACCAGTGTTAGGGTGCTAAGGAGGTCTGTTCTCCCAGGAAGCTGTGCCACTTGGGCTGAACTGCTGTACCTGTTTTCCCTCTCTGCTTTAATTGCAGCATCACATCCTCCTGCAAAAAACATCCATGCTCCAACTAAAATCTGTTCCTCTGTCTGACACATGCATGTCAGACATGCTGGTGAAGGGACTGGAGCACCAGTGCCATGAGGAGAGGCTGAGGGAGCTGGGGGTGTTCAGCCTGGAGAAGAGGAGGCTCAGGGGAGACCTTATCACCCTCTGCAACTCCCTGACAGGAGGTTGGAGTCAGGTGGGGGTTGGTCTCTGCTCCCAGGCAACAGCAGCAGGACAAGAGGGCACAGACTCAAGCACTGCCAGGGGAGGGTTAGGTTGGATATGAGGAAGAGATTTTTTCCAGAGAGAGTGCTCAGGCATTGGAATGCGCTGCCCAGGGAGGTGGTGGATTCCCCATCCCTGGAGGTTTTCAAGCTGAGACTGGATGTGGCACTTAGTGCCATGGGCTAGTGACCACGGTAGGGTTGGACTGGATGATCTCTGAGGTCTCTTCCAACCCTGTTGATTCCATGATTCCCTGATGTTATCCCTTCACTCCCACAGAAGTACCACTTTATCCTCCACATCAGCCTCTTGCAAGCCTCAGCATTTAGTATACAAGAACCTCTGTCTGCTGGCAAGTGGCACATTCAGTGCCATACCAGAACCTGCAATCTGTAAACAGCCAGTAAGTGGATTGTTGTGAATAAAACTCCTTGGTGTTGTGATTAACAAAGTCAAATATAAGTATCTCAGTTTAGATTCGCGAGACTTAATCCATCACGACCTCTGAGTACTTTCTATTTTTACCCAGAAAATTCTCCTAATGGAAAAATTACCATTCACCCAAGATAATCAGAAGCTCTTCTTAGGTCAACTTGTAAAACTGTATTCATTCAGCTGAACTTCAGAACTTTGAATACATGGCCTTTTTTTCCCCATTCTCTAAAGGGCAGCAGAAATTGTATGGACAGTAACTTGTTAAACCCAAAAGAAGTTCTTTGCAATTACACCCTGTACCCAGCATCTAATGTTCCAGGGAATATCAGTTTGAGTAAGCACATATGAAAACATAGTGCCTGCAGCAAAACCAAACCTCTAATTCATCAAACACAGAATCAACCAGTTTCCCTAAAAAGAACCTTAAACATGCCTTGCACTGTTGCAGAACATGGGAACATGCAACAGGTGGTGACATTGGCATGGAAAAATATCTCAGTCACCATGGACATTAAGTCTTACAAAGTCTTCTCAACTCTGAGACCTGTGTGTGTTACGTATTATTGCACTTCTGCAGCCACAAGCGCTGGCAGGGTCAGTGTAAGGATGTTCAAATCAGCCTCTCTACCCAACACAGAGCATGTGGAGCAAAGCTGCCAAAGACAAACTCAAACTGCCTCACTACAAAGGAGACTGACACTGAGCTGCCCAAAAAGAGTAAGAGCAGAAGGGAGAAGTTCATGTCCAAGTTGCCTGTCTCTCCTCAAAGGAGCAGGACTGGTGTGAGCTGCCACAATTTGCAGTACCCACCATTAGCCCAGTTTTCCTGGGCATGCTGCAGGCTTAAAATAGTGAGTGCTAAATTAGGGGCTGAGTTAAGAACCTTTGAAAATCTGTCTCTATAATAGCAAGATCTACTGAGGATTTAATGCCACCTTGGTAACCCTGCGAGGAGTAGAAAGGCTACTTAAGTTTGTTTCTCTGGAGTCTGGAAATCAGTATCCTCATCGACCTGTGAACTCACTGTTTCCAGTCCTACCCAAACTCTTAACGTGCAGGTTTTCCTCTATAAAAAAATAAGTCCCAGTTGAAGAATAACTGATTTTTATTGGAGAAGTAGTAATAAGCCTGGATACAAACTCCACTCTTGTAATTTACAGAATGCCAGTTCACTGAACAGTAAGGTGCTGGGACTTGGAACATGTTTGTAACTGAAAAACAACTCCTGCAAGAAAACTGCACAGGTGCACCAGGACTGAGATTCATCCTCACATGCTCTAGCAAACTTTCTTGACCAAAAAGTCAAAGGACTCGGGCACGTCCCTCCAGGTACTTGTGCTTTCATAGTTAAGGGACCTTAATGTCATTCTGACCCCTTGGAAAGGCCAAGGCTTCCAGCAGTATGTTGTTACCTCTGAAACATGCAAATAACC
>NW_008664219.1:0-11075 GCF_000695815.1 Acanthisitta chloris | reverse complement strand
CAGGAACTGCAGAGCAGGTGACCGAAGGGACAGGCCTTGGGTGCCTCTCTTGACCAGCATACAACCTCACAGATCTTATTGCTATATCACCTTCTTCCACCAACCCCAGACAATCCTGGGGATTCATAAGAAAAAATACTAAATAAATGATCATGATTTCACTTTCAGATAAAAGCAGTCTGGAGGGAAAGGACTAAGTTTTCCCTTGACTGCATACCATATATCAGAGCAAAAACCATAGCAGAAACACCGAACAGGACTGTACTTCCCTGCACAGAGACCTACAAATGTGACCTGACAACTTGTAGAAACAACATCAGGGTGTCCAACCAAGCATGATGGGACAAGGACTTGCCAGAGGACAACGAATGTGATGAAGAGACTGACAGAGACAATAATGTGTAATATGTGTGTCTAGCAGGACAATGCATTAAGGATTTCAGAGTACATGTTCACAAACAGGATTTTTTTCAGCCTAACTCCACATTCTAATGAGTGCAGCAAACATTCCCAAGTTTTTCAGTTCCTGTAATTATCCTGACACACACATTACAAAGTGCAGCCTCTTGTATTTTGTAGCTGACACAGCTTCTTGCCTATACAAGTCTGGGCCTTAAACCAGACTTGTAACTCATTGTTTAATAAGGCACATAAAATTAATTTTCTCCCTTGTCTATGAAAATTATTTGTGCTTCAAGACAGTGGATGGAAGGATATTTTTGAAACACACATCTCAATAGTTCAGGTGTCTCAAAACCTCCTTCCATCAAAATACAGAATCCATCAGGTTGGAAAAGACCTCCAAGATCATCAAGTCCAACCCCACTGTGGTTAACAGACCATGGCACCAAGTGCCACATCTAGTCAAACATCTAGTGCCACATCTCCCACATGGATCGTACAGATACGTTAACTATACATGCTCATCAGGATATTAATTAGTAACAGTACATTATTATGGATTTGCATGCTATGATTGGTAGCAGTTTATTAGTAGTGTATGTGCAGCAATATTGCTACATTATGGGAGAAATAACATGTTACAATTCCACTCAAATCTTGGCAGAAACAGCTTAAAACTGATAATCCTCTGTGGATTTGGGTTAAGTCCTACAAACACAGAGAGGTTCTACTTAAATTATCTGTTGGGAATCGCAGGCCCTGACAACCCCTGGAGATACCCAACACTGATTCAGCAGTGCAGCCCAACCTCTGCAGAGATCCCAGGGCAGGAATCTGGCACAGGCTTAACTGTCCCAGAAAGACTTTTCAAACTCTTTAGAGACACAACACCCATTAGAGTTTTCTCAATTGAAGTGCCAGATACTTGACTTTCACACCAGGCACACCGTAAATATCTCCCCCATGCCATCCATTCCAAAGAGATCCTGCTAAAAGAATGGCTCTGCTAGCTGGATCGTGGCACACACAGAGACTTTGCATTTGACAGTTCTTCCCTAGCTTCAGACAACAGAGAAATTTAAGTTGCTTTCTCACAGACCCCGGGCAAGAAGAGATAAAACTCAAAACAGCCATTGCTGCACATAAACATGACATTAACAGAACACTGGAACATCTTCTGTCAAAAATCAGTATTTGTAGAAGTCATATAGAAAGTAATTCAAAAGGGTAAAATCTTACTTAATCAGGAAATATTTTTCTTCTTATTTTTCTTCACAATGGAGACTAATGAAAACAGGTTCTGTGAGCAGATTGCTTTGCCCACGTGTTTGCAAGCACCACTTATTTGTCCCTGGCGGTATCAATCTAAGCCTCTCCACAGCTCTTTTCAATTTATACAGAAAACTAAAACTAAAATTATAAACTCTAGTCCAGAGGTTTTTCCTACTTTAGCTGCTTAATTCCCTATTAGAGTCAATTCGAGTATCATCAAAAATCCTTCTTAGGGCAGCTCATCCTGGAGTCTGCTTCTCCTCTGATATTCCCCTCAGTTGGAATTGCTTCCTCTTAACTTAGTATTACTGACAAAAGCTGCAGCTGGAATTCATTCCCTATGAGCAAAATCAATCTTCATTACCCACTGCTGAAACCTCAGCACATAACCTAGCTGTAATTGCTTACTTTTCACACCTACCTGTGGCTGAGAACTGATAAACAGAAGAATGGATTATACTGCCTGACCCTGAGCTCCAGCTGCACTAGGGAAGGTAAGACACTAAGGTAATACAAGTTTCTGCTCACAGGAAATGATACATCATCATTCACAATCTTCAGCCCTTGAGAAGAAAAAAGAAAACCACAAAACAAACAAACAAACAAACAAACAAACCCAACCCCCAAGCAAAATATTAGCTAACTTGCTGGGAAGTTTAATCATTGTAAAAATGGAAATAAGCTGTAACAAGTCAATTAAAGAGAACTCTGAAAAATTTAGAGAAAGTGTCTAAAACACCTTTCTTTAGGTCTGCCTGGAGGCAAGCTTTGAGATCCACACAGCCAACAGAATCACTTCTCCACCAACATCCTCTGCAGGAGTTGTATCGACACCATCAGCGCTTGGTTTCTCCAGCAGAAGCATCCCAAAGGATGCCACAGTTCACCTCCACCATGTCCCTGGGTGTTAGCCTTTCATCACTTTGTTAGGCTCCTTTCAGCACTGCAACTGTTGGACCTCTGGACAGATGGAACAAGCACAGGCCACCTCAGCCATCCGAGGAAACCGCTTTAGCAAAATTAGTTCATGTACTTCCAAGACCACAAGGTCCAAGCCATAACACACACAAAATCTTCCAAGCTTAAGAGCAAAATTCACCTCTTTGAAAGGAAGTCATTTCTCCAAGAAAAAGCACGAAAATCTGTTATTCAAATGCCTTCCAGAAAGGCACAGTGCAAACCAAAGGCAGTGTGTGTCCAGCCTCCTCTCAAGGTCCAAATCTCCAAATGTCCACGAGCAGAGCAGACAGAGCCTCACTGAGCATGGTGTGAACACTGAGAAGCTTTATGAAAGGCAGCATCAAATACATAGGAGGAAACATAACATTTAAAATCCAGAGTTTCAAATTTAGAGTTTGTTCAAATTCAAAGTCAGAAATTTGACCCTTTGGCAAGATGCAAACCACATTTGTAGCATAAAATAAACTGTTGCTATAAACAACAACACAAAAAAACAAAACCACAACAGGAATAAACCTTAGCACTCATGTGCTAAGAAGACTTGGTTGCACTCTTCATCCAAAAACTTTGAAAATTTTCTAATACATTAAAAATAGCATCACAAGCTTGGAAAAGAATTAGCGAATTCTTCCCAGCGAATTGAAGACACACAGAGGAAGTTAGTGTTAAAAAGGAAGAGAAAGCCCTCTCAAAATCATGAGCCTCTCACACAGCCCAGGATAAAGACTTGCCAAAAGTGAAGAACACTCTGAAAATCACAAGAGACCACCAAGTATCTTGATGGGATAATGGTTTCTTTCTGCTTTAGGTTCCTCACGAGTTCTTTATGGCTCTGCTGCAATCCAGGTTTGTCCATAAAAACTCGTTTGTGTGTTCACTGTTAATTTTCTAGGAAAGGGTTTCGACACAAAGTCACACAAAGCAGCTCCTCCAGCCTGGTATCACAGCTGGCTGTGAGGACTCACACACACACTGCCAGCTGAGAAATCCTGTCATACAGCAGCTAGGAAAACAATATTCCCCCACCAGCAGTGGCACACCGAGGGTGGCAGGAAGAAGGAAAGGGCTTTAATACTGAATCCTTCAGGTCACAGCCACTTTTGAAGGGTACACTGGTTAAACCAAGCCTTGAAAACCATGGTGCTGAAACAGCCTGATTGCAATTTCAGCTACTGGAGGTTAGAGTCGCCTCTAAACCCATCTCTCTTCACCATGTCAAATTATAAAAGATGCTGTCAATCTGTGAAATCCAATGTATCCTCAGACTTCTGATTGCATTAGGATTAAATGACTGTCTTTTCTCTCAAAAATCCAATGGATAATTCTCTAAGACGAGACTGGAAGATAAAATCCTTACACTCATTAAAAAGGCAGGCTCCTCTGCATCAGAGTAATTGATAACACTGACAATGCCAGAGACTCTGATTTAAGAAATCTGACAATGGGGAATATGTAGCTGACTGAACACGTCTCTGCAATTGTGGACAAACATCATCCGTTCCCCGAACGCACTGAGGGAAGAGGTATTACATTATCATGATGAAACAACAGTGGGTGAGGAGTTAGGTTGCTCCTGGCATTTCCAGGTCACTTCCATTTATTTTTCAAAGGAGATTATGAGAGTGTTAAAAGTCCCACAAGCCTTTAGGTTAATATTGCTATTACATACTGCTCCACATCTATCAGCAAATTAAGTATCCAAGCTGGTATTTTTCGTTTTGCTTTGTGGGTTATTTCTAACTTCCTGCAACTTCTAAGACTTTTACCTAAATAGACAAATGTTTTTTGAAATCTCAGGGGTCTGTTGTTTGTTTGGGTTTGCTTTGAAGAGGCTTTGCAAATATCATACTGCACTATTTTTAAACCTCACTCCATGCCGTCATGTAAAATACCTACTGATTTAAAGTTGGGGAAGATAGATTTTTCAGAAAAACATTTTCATATCCTCAGCCTCTAGCTGCAATCAGGAGAAATCTCTTTTCCCATTTTCATACCATAACATGAGATAAAAGCTACTGGTTATTGTACCCAGTCCTACCACATATCCCTCAAAGAAATAGGACAATTATGCACAAACATTTCTCTACTGTCATTTCTCAAAGTTCCTGAGGTATATGATGGGCTACTTTTAAGTACAGTAGTTTGCTCATTCATAAAACATAAACCTTCTAAAGAGATAAGTTTGATGGGCTCAAGCTGGGGACAGCCCACATTCCCTTCTAATATGCCTCATCTCTTCTCTAGATAGAATAATGACAGTCTGGCATGTCTCTGCTCCTTACCATCATGTGGCTTTCCAAAGAGAAGTTACAGCAAACCAGCAAACAAAAGCAAAGAAAGCGTCAGAGGAGCAAAATGATCCTGGCAGAGTGGATGTTAACAAAAATGACCAATTATAAGTAAAGTGATAACCATGTTATCAGGGACTTCCCAGTGTGGCATCCATCTGCTGAGAGTGGCAGACAGAAAAACCAAGCATGGCCAGGTGTGAAATAATGACATCAAATTAATAACCACAACAGACAGCCCTAAACAACAAAACACGTGCCTTGATCAACGATTACTGATTGCCAAAAAGCACAGTCATCAGAAGAGAACTTGGCTAAAGCAGCAGCAGCTACTGTGCCACTGTAAGTTCTCCTGAAAATTTCCTTAGAATTTCCTAGGGAAAATCCAGCTTGTTTCTCTGTATTCCCTCTGGAGCAAGGAGTATATTATTAAACACCATCTGTTATGAAGTGAATCCAAAGGAAATTGTCTTCAAAACATTGAATTTGTCCCCTGTTTGATGTTACAGGGCAGCCTTGAGAAAGATCCTGTCCAAATCACAGACTGGTTTGGGTTGGAAAGGACCTTATAAATCATCTAGTTCCAACCTTTGCTATGGGCAGGGACACCTTCCCCTAGGTCAGGTTGCTCCAAGCCCCATGCAGCATGGCCTGTATATCCTATAATTTATTAGTTTTACCAGATTATCAAATTTGTGCCGAAATTTAGTTAGATCTTAAGCAAAAAGGAAAAAAACAACTTTACTCCTTTTGCAGAAACTGAATGTTTGAGATGATAAACAGCTGAGAGATCTAAACAGCTTTGGTGTTCAAGTCACAGCAGTCTCACAAGGATATTTTTACTCAGCCTGCTTGGAGTAGGAAGGAGCTAGTATCAAAACACCCAGACTGATCAAACATCAAGCCAGTGCTCTACAGCTTCCTCAGATATTCCTTTCTGCCACAAGTCAGTGACATTCCAAGCCTGTAAACACCCATAGGTGTCCCAAATACAAGCAGAATGTACATTTTCTTTCGACACAATAGCATGAAACCCGCTCCAGTTTAATGAAACCCTTCTGCTAGGTAAGAGATGATGATTTTAACACAAGCTCAGCTTGATGTGCAACTGTTAATGCTGCTGTAATTCATAAAATAGGTAATAAGAGTTGTAAAAGGCAAAATATCACCCAGAAGCTACTTAATTCTTAGGGATGATCCCTCCAGAATCAACACAGCTAGTAAGGGACTAAGGCCTCAGATAAAATTAACACAGATGATCCTTGACTTCCAAGCACGAAACCCTTCAAGGTTTAAAATACTACTAAAATTGGTATCTCCACTCTGTGTGTCAGTTTAAGCAGGACAAACATACTTAAAATATAAGTGAGTGCTGTTAACTCTTTGGCAGGCACATCCAAACCACCCTCAGTGAACCCTCTGCTAAGAAAAAATGAACGACAGGAGATTACAAAGCTAATGCCCACGGATCAAGTAAGGTCAAGGGAGCTTGAGACGACAGAGGATTAGAGTTGGGATCTTTCATGCACTTCCCCCAAGCACTAATGGAATAATAATGGCTCCTTCTCAAATTAAATGCTACCTCTATGCTAAAACATTAATGTGTATGACAGGCCAAGAAATTTTACCTTCTGTTCACTGGGTACAAACTTAACCCAGCATTATGCTTTTGGGAAGAATAAATTGTGTCTCAATCAATTAAACGGGATAAAATCTGAAATGCCATGAAAACCGTGAGCGGAACCATCAGTCCTTCCAGGCAAGGTTAACTGAGGAATACAGCCCAGGGCTGAGTGGTCAGTGAGGTCACCAGAGGAAATTCCTCCTCGAGGATCATGTGCTCAAAAATATGCTCATGAAGTTAAGCCCTGAAATTTTGGAATTGAGTGCAGCATCTTGTGGCTCAAACTAATGTATGAGGTGTTTGCCTTTGGCTTGAGATTGTGAAGTTTGTGGTTTTATCTTTTGGCTAAAGTGTTTATTAATCATGAAAAATGTACAGATCGTTGGGTCATGTTTCCATCTGAAATGAGTGTTTTCAGCTCTCAGGGTTGATTTTTCTGTCCCGCGTCGGCATAGAATGATCTCAACTCTCACGGTAGTCAACACACAGAGAATGAGTTACACAAAGGCACACACACTGCTGCTGAAGTTGGAGGATTTCACTGCCAAGGAGCAGCAAGGACAGCTGCTCTGCAGGGTACACTGACAGGGCAGTCAAGGGTGACACAACTGTCACTGAGCAGGAGGAGCAGAGCAGGTCCCAGACCTGGTCCAGCCAACAGGGCAGAGCTCACCAGACAAACCCACAGGGGTGAGGTGAGTTGGGTCGAGCACAGAGCCAAGTCAGCAAGGCAGTGCTGGGGCAGAAAGATGCACAGCACAGCCCGGGGAAGGACCTGAGCTCAAGCACAGCTCCAGGGACGTGGGGCAGAGGCCACAGACACAGCTCGTGGTCCCCAGTGTCTGAGCCAAGGTGAGCCAGGGGCACAGTGCCAGCTCTGGCCTGGGGCACGGGCAGCCAAACCCAGGGAGCAGAGAGCTCCAGGACCTCTACTCCACTCCAGACCCGACAATCCCAGCGCAGCAGGTCAGCCCTAATCTGACAGGGAGCATCCTACCAGTCTATGGAAAATATCATGCTTGTCTCAGCTGTGATCTCTAGTCCTTAAAACTGACTTCTGCCTGGGTTTTCCCCTAGTATCAAAACACCCAGACTGATCAAACATCAAGCCAGTGCTCTACAGCTAGAGGGTTTTCCCCTCTAAAAATTCATGCAAGGAACTCACCTGAAGTTGAAATACCAACCAAGGCACTATCTCCTCTCTTGTCCAGGCCCTGAAATTATTCCTCCACAGGCACAGCAGAACCCATACCAATAAAAAAGCACTTAGCACTATAGGTGCAGATTTCCTTGTTGGTACTTTCCAGTGACTGCTGGCTCCAGAACACATTAGGAGCACTTGTGGCACAAGGCTTTGAAGCATTCTTTACTTCTTTTGGTAATGAAGTGCACATGAGTCACAGTAAACTACACTTCAAAGGTAAAGGAAAAAAGGGTAGGCTTCGTATGCTAAAGCATCTAAGCATCTTGTCTTATCCTTGACATCGCTGCCTGGGTGGAAGAAGAGACTAATGAAAGAATTAATTACTGGTTCATTTTCCATTCTCAGTTACCAGGCTGAATTAGGGGAAAGATATTAAAGAAATGAATACAACTTTATATCACTTGAACACAAATCGACATCTGATACCACAAGCTCTAACACTAGGAAACCAAAGCTGCTGGAACATCTGTGGTTATGTACAGTGTAAAATTAGTGAACATAAATGTTGGAAGCAAAGTAAACAGCCTGGAGAAAGAACCTGAACTTGCACTTTTATTCCCAACACAATTCAGTGTAACCACTTGAATTCACCCTGAGATCTCACCTCTGTAAATACTGTTTTCTCCTGGTGTTTTGCAATATTCTCTATCTATCTTTCTTGGATCAGATTAATTCAAACACGCAGCTGTGTGATAGCTCCTCTCTCCTAGCCCATCCCTTTGGCTATCTCTTCTCACAGTACTGCAGTTTGGATGGCGAGTAAGGAAAGAAACAGAACTTTGTTTCAAGGTGTTACTTGAAATGTATTTGAACTCCTCGGAGAATACAAGCATTCTGCAACCTGAAAGAGTTTCAAAGGTGCTATTATTAACCTTTCACTGATGAAAACAATAGGATTAATAAAGGTGTATTTGGAATTTAGTATCCTTTAAACAAGCAAACTCAGCAGTATCTAAAGTACACCATTTGCACCGCCCACAATTAATCGCTGAGAGTTGGAGACTAATTAAACGTATTTCTTAGAGGTTTATTCTCTTACTGCTATACACTACTAGCAGTAACATATCAGGCTAGTGGAAAACACTCCAAACACTTCAGTGAAAATATAAGATGGTGAAAAAAAATCCTGATATGAGGTTAAAGTTGTTTCAGAATACTTTCAACTGTGTTAGCAAGCATTTCCTTGAAAATGAAATCTTGGGCATGACAGAGTGACAAGCTTTGTTCCAGGTCATCTCAGGCTTCTCTATTCAGACTAGAGAAGAGCAAAAATAATCACAAAGGTGAGACTAGCAGGAACCGGGGGCAAGGTTAGCTACCACCTTTCCAGCAACATCTTCTTGATCCTGACACAGGGAGCTGTGACACCAACAAAGGGCTGAAACTCGAGCTACGTGGCAGGGAGGGTGAACATCCCAGCAGCACACTCTATCACCCGATAGATTTTGCCACTGCCTCCCAGTAATGACATCCCCTTTGGCATACAGCCTCGCTCGAGGTAGTGAGGGTAGGACGCAGAAATTGCTTGTGTTTTGGAAATTGGTCTATCAACCTCTTGGCGAGCAGGCAGAGCTGGAGCTGGAACACAGCTCAAAGCCAGTGTGAGTGACTGGCATCAACCTGCTCCAGAGGCAGGGACAGCACAGCCCAGGAGAGCACGAGAGGGACCCGAGGGAGAGGAGCTGCTGGGGCTGTATCCATGTCACCCAAACTGTCAGCACTAATTAGAATCCCTGCAGGCATCCTCAGGGATTTCACAGGCACCAAGGAATAAACTGCCCCTCAGTCAGGAAACACGGAGCTCAGGGAAAGGAACGGCGTGGGAAGCTTTTCATCTCTCCCACCCGCGCTGCTCTGTGGCTGAGGGAAACTGCTCTGAGCAGCTGCACTGCTGAGAACTTCATCGTTTCCACTGCCACTAGAAGCCACGTAATACCAAACCCTTCCTAAACCTTCCCGAGAGGAAATCAGGCCAACCAACTTATTTCTGCTGATACGATTTTCTCCAGAATACTCATTCAGAAGATTGGTACAACCACAAATCACATGAAAACAAGAGCCATGGTGAATGGGCACAGATCTCCACCACCCAGTAAACTACAAATAAGCTAAACTAGGCTGTATTTTCATAGGTGAAAAATATTAACCAAGATGACAATTAAAGAAAGGCTTTTAAAAGCAACAGATGTGACCAGCAAATCAAGTTAGCTATTCTACTTAACCTGAGCAAGAGCCTGTGAACGATGACAATTAAAGGCACGAAGTGCATCCACTTCAAGGCTCTGGTCCAGCAAAAAACCCCAACGTGTTTGTGAGCCAAACACTCAAAACTCCACGGCTTCAGCTGCACACAAGTCAGGCATTTACAGGTGGAGAGCTGAAGGGAAACACTTGCGTTTGGGATGTGTGGTATATCCAACCTGCTGCGCCTCAACAGACGCCTGACACCAGTAACAGTCTTTGGTTACACAATTTCCACCGCCGATCACCGACTCATTTTAACAGTTAAACTCTGCTGACCACCTTGCTGCTCCAAGCGCTTCCACACAGCCGTACAGCCCACATTGCCTGGGCTATGAACGCTTCGTGCCACCTCTGGTGTTTTAATAGTCATCATTTACAGACTTAAAAGACCAAAACTATATCCCATAACATAACACCATATGACACCTGATGCTAAACCACCTTATTAGCCGGTTATTGTCACTTAGGGTACTTATTGCCACTTAGGGACACTTGGGTGCTTGTTGTCACTCGGGGAACTTAGGTGCTTATTGTCATTTAGGGACACTTAGGTGCTAACGGCCACTCGGGGAACTTAGGTGCTTATTGTCACTCGGGGACACTTAGTTGCTAATTGTCACTTAGGGACACTTGGGTGCTAATTGTCACTCGGGATCACTTAGGTGCTAATTGTCACTCGGGGAACTTAGGTGCTAATTGTCACTCGGGGACACTTGGGTGCTAATTGTCACTCGGGGACACTTGGGTGCTAAATTGTCACTCGGAGAACTTAGGTGCTTATTGTCATTTAGGGACACTTAGGTGCTAATTGTCACTTAGGGATACTAGGGTGCTAATTGTCACCCGGGGACACTTAGTTGCTAATTGCCACTCGGGGAACTTCGATGCTTATGTCACCTCGGGACAAACTGTCCCGTAACTCGCTGACGGGACGCGACCGCTGCCCCGAACTACACCTTTTTCCCTACCTCGGCGCTCCTGGACGCGGATGAGCAGCTCCCAGACGGCCACGGCCTCCCTGTCCAGCGCCGCGGCCAACGCCACCTCTCCGCTCTCGCGGTCCACGCGCACGGGGCAGCGC
>NW_008664218.1:73807-112515 GCF_000695815.1 Acanthisitta chloris | reverse complement strand
TGTTTGGGGACTCAATCATTTATCACAGAATCAGAATGGTTTGAATTGGAAGGGACCTTAAAGCTCATCTCATTCCAACCCCTGCCATGGGCAGAGACTTCTTCCACTAGACCAGGTCGCTCCAAGACTCCTCATCCAACCTGGTGTCAAACACTTAAGAGGGATGGGGTGTCTAGGATGCAGCAGCTGGGATGCAAGAATGTGATTGCCCATGGTTATGGGGTTTGAAGGGCAGATCTATGCTATTGTTTTTCGAACTGTGACAAGTAACACCTGTTTGGTTCACCATTTGCAGCATTTGATGACATCACATTCATGGCATCGTGTTGCCCTTTGCCTGGGTTATTGCATAGTAGCTAAGGTTGGACATTTGAAGGGAAAGGAAGTTGCACACTCCTTGGGAGGAAAGAATCCACCTGGAAAGCAAAGTGAGCAGATTTGTCTTCAGCCTCTTTATTTCACCTTGCCTTGTCCATCTGGGAAGAAATTTCCCTCCTCTAGAATGTTAATCATTGTAACTGCTGTTCTAAGAAAAATCTGAGTGCTGAGATTCAAAGTCCTTTCATATGATTTGGGCTGGGGAAAGCACTTAGCCAGGCTCTGCAGAGCTCTAGTTCACTTCAGCATCCATCTGAAATACAAGGAGGGGAAAAGAAGAGCAAAACCCTCAAGTGGTGGGAAACACAATGGGCAAAATAGATTTTGGGGTGATTGTCCATTACACAGAGGAAGTGTACAGCCCTTTGCCAATTTATCTTGGAGACAGACTGAGAAGGCTGTACTAGAAGGCTAGTGAGTAGCCTGGAGGAGGAAGGGCTGGCAGGAATGTGTCATACTGTTTCTTTTGTAGAATAACTTTCAAAAGTCATAGTAGGGAAACAACCAAGAAATCCATCTGTGAAAACATCCTCTTTAACTGACAATGTAGAATGAAATGGATTTTCTAAGAAGATTATTAATTCAAAGAGATTGTGCTATCTTCAGTCTCTTTAAGAGACAATAGCTCCATCATCTTTTTTATTCTGAGGCCAAAACTTCTGGAGTGACGGCCCTGATCCTTGGGCCATCTTCTTCAAAGTCACTGTTAAGCAGAAATCCCTGGTTTCTGGTAACAAATTGCTCAAAAAAATCTCTATTGGCTTTTTGCTTACACTTCTGGTTCTTCCATCCCACTCACCCTTTCTATGTTTTTTAATTAATTTGCTTTATTTAAACAAATAGCAAATAGAATAGTGGGAGACAATAATTCTTCCCTAGTGTGTGGCACCTGTCTCTCGCCTCCTGCTTTTCCAGGAAGAAATGCTTCTCCTCAAATGGCTCCACAAGGACAATGAGTTACTTTATGAAAGCATGGAAGAGGCTGACTGAATGTCTAGGAAGTTAATAAAAATCTTTCCATTGGCTTTTACAAGTCCTGGATTTAGCTCTGCCACTAATGTTTTAATTGGTCAAAGCCCCAACTTTTAACTGCCCCGATATTTCCAGAAAACAATCTTGTTTTAAAGCACTTTTTCCAAAAATTGGAAGGGCTAGCAGAGAGGAATATCCAAGGTTCTCATTAAATGAATGTCATAAAGTTTTAATTGATATTAAAGAGACATCATTATTAAAGGGAGAATTACATACATTAAGATGTAAATTATGACAAGGAGGCTCTTATCATGAGATAATCAAAGATAATCACCCCCTTGGGGTACTGCAAGAAACAAGGCACAGCTGAGCGCCTCTAAATCTCTTAACAAGTACAATACTGGAGTCCTTCCATGGATCCTGCAAAGCAAAAACAAAGGCATCCACCCTTTGGTGTCTGAGAGAAATTCATTGGGATGCTGCAAGGTTGGACAGGTGAAACCAGGACTTACTCTGAGCTACATACTTACTATAGACTTAGTACAGAGGTTTGTTTCTGTGAGCTTCTATAGAAAACTAATTTAAAACTCCTTTTCTGCCAGTCAGAGAAAAAATTAATTTCATAAACAACAATAGAAAACTGAGCAGGGAAAAAAAAAAAAGACCTCAGAATCATGAACAAGCAGCTGTGGCCAGTTGTAACTAAAATTCCATCTTTATCCATGTTATTAATTTGTTAACAACCTGGTAGCACCCAAAGGACTTTGTCCAGCTGCCTAAAGAAAGAATGGAAGAAGATCACATTCACTGCATAAATAAAATTACATTTTGGTGGTATTTTTCATTCTCAAGTAAAAAAAGTAACACCTTGTGTTCCATCTGGGCCAATGATGCTATGAGAGAGCAGAGGAAACCAAAGTGTTCACTGGGCTAGTAACCAAATCTGGTGTTCCCCTTCATTATTCTCAGATCGCTAAACTAAACCCACTTGTGTCTGGTTAAATGGTGTTAAATAGAAAAGGTATATAGGAATTTGTGTTGGAAAAGCTTGGTTAAACAAAAATGATGATTTATCTTCAAAATTCAAGTTCTGTGAAGTTCCTAGATTTTTCTGAGACTGTGTCAATCTTGGGGGAAAAAAAAGTAGTGGATAAAAAATTAGCACTTCGTTTGCTAAGATCCTTCAGCTCTTTGTGTTTGTGATTTTGGTTTTGCTTTTGAATGTTGTTTTAGAAAGAATATACATGATCATGCATTAGACTGTGAAATCTTTTAATAGCTCCAAATTATAACAGAAAAACCATAGTCCTTGTTTTAAATTTACTTTTAATAAAGGTCTTCAAAACTTCCATGCTGAAATAAAAAGACTTTTGGAAAAAAATCATAGATCCATAGAATCTTTTAGGTTGGAAAACCCCTCCAAGATCATTGACTCCAACCATTAACCCAGCACTGCCACAGGCCACAACTAAACTATGTCCCCAAGTGCCACATCTATGTGTCTTTTAAAACCCTCCAGAAATGGTGACTCCACTGCTGCCTGGGCAGCTGTGCCTGTGCCTGACCACACTTTCAGTGAATAAATTTTTCCAAATATCCAATCTAAACCTCCCCTGGCACAACTTGAGGCTATTTCCTCTTGTTCTATCATTTGTTACCTGGGAGAAGAGACCCTCACACACAATTTATTGTATCTACATACATCTCTTTACATCTATAGTATTTACATCCAAACTATTTAAAATGCAAGCTTTCCCCAAGCTGCCATAGGGCAGAGGCTGTTCTCCAGGTCACTTTGTTATTTTTCCAAATTCCTGTTTGAACTGTTGTTGTGCAACTCAATTCCTGCAGTGCTTACCTTTTGCCCAATGCTTCCAATTAAAACACTGTCAGCTACAGAAGTATTTCCCAGGCTTTCTACGATATCAATGCCAAAGTCTTCGCTAGCAGAAATCCAGAAATGTTGGAGTTCAAGGTTCCTGCTACTAAAAATCTATATAAAAACAAAATAAAGGTATAATAATAGTCGTGACCATTGAATTACAGAATAGTTTGAGTTGGAAGGGGCATTAAAGTTCATCTCATTCTGACCCCTCTGCCATGGGCAGGGACACCTTCCACTAGACCAGGCTGCTTAGAGTATGATAATAACAATAATAATAATAGCAGTAGTAATAGTAATCATAATAACAACAATAATAATAATAACAATAACTTTGGCCTATTCACAGCCTTAAAGAGGAAGTCAGTGTAGAGCAGAGAGAACTGTAAAGCTCCAAAGCATCACAGAGGAGAGTCGGGACAAATGTACCTGTGCTCCCCCTTGGCAGCTCCAAGCTGTGAAGTTGTTGAACTGAACAAGTCTGTCTGGCAAATATTCTGGGTACACCAGCAACCCATACCTGTTTGGGAAAGAAAGCAATTGCGACTGATTCTTTACAGTGCATGAGCAGGCTTTTCTATTCATCATTTTGAGACCTAAAACCTTAAATCTGCAACAGTTCTCTGCAAGAGACTTCATCATCTAAAAAATCAGAGACTGGTGGATAATGCTATTTTAGACATCTAATCATGCCAGTGAGCATACTTAAAATTTCTGTTCAAGTATTTTCAGAATTAGCAATATGAGGGCTAGTGATGTGCAGTGCCACTGACAGGTGCTAACTGCAAAACACTCTCCCTATGCTCATGAGCTTTCAGTCAGCACCACCTTCAGACAAGCTTGACATGAATCTGGATACATAAGGCTTTTCTTTTTTTTGGATCCAGTCAATTTGGAGTACAGAGCAAATGTACATGTTCCTGAATGCAGCCCTTGGTCTGACCTTCTCAGAGATTTTAAATCAAGATTAATGTCCAGATTTCCTCAAAATTCAGGTCACTCCATCCACTGATTTTTGGTACTGTGTAATCTTTTAATATCATTTCTATTTTATGGAAGTACAAGCAAAAGATTTAGTGAATGGATGCTACAGGAACTACTCATATATGTAATTTCATAGAATCACAGAATGGTTTGGGTTGGAAGGGACCTTATAGCTCATCTAGTTCCAAGCCCTCTGCCATGAGCAGGGACACCTTCCATTAGATCAGGTTGCTCCAAGCCCTATCCAACCTGGCTGTGAACACTTCCAGGGATGGAGCAGCCACAGCTTCTCTGGGCAACCTGTGCCAGTGCCTCACCACCCTCACAGGGAAGAATTTCTTCCAAATATCTAATCTAAATCTAAGAGTGTAAGAAAGAAATCATGTATCTTCTCCTGCATGCCTCCTTCTGCTCAAAACTCCTGGTAGACTTAAAAGTGAGCTTTCAATTCAACATGTGACTTCATGCCTCAGTGCTTTGCTGTTACTTGAGGAAATGTGTTAAATGTGGCACCTTAAGCTGCACCTGGAGCAGTTTAACAAGGGGATAGAGTGGAGGCGCTTGTTAACAGCACAGAGAAATGTGAGTTAACAAATTGGGATTGTGAATCATGAAGAAAGGACCAGAGAAGAAGTATCTGCCCCATCCCTGAAACTGTTCATGGCCATGTTGGATGGGGCTTTGAGCAACCTCATCTACTGGGTGGAATCTCTGCCCATGGCAGGGGGTTGGAACTAGATGGACTTTACAGCCCCTTCCAACCCAAATCCTTCTTGGATTCTATGATTCTATGAGTGTATTGAAACTCATAGGAAACCACAAAAACAGCCCCAACCACATTGCTGACAAACGCTGATTCTGCCCTGCTGCAGACAACTCTGCTTGCAACAGAGGAAGGCCAGAAAGGGTGAAAAACTGGGGGGAAAATCCTGAAATGAGGGACAAAGTATTTTCTGCTTACCACTTCAATTATAATTGGCACTGTCATTCACTGAAGGAAAATCTTTTTAACCAAAAATTCCCAAGTACCTTGTGCAGGAGTAAGCTGTGTTCTCACTGAAGGACAGGAGAGGCACTTTGGATGGTCCCTCAGGGGAGAGATTAAAGAAATAGCCATAGCCAGCACCACACACTGTGTTACCCTGCAGAGAAGAATATGTGACTGTGAAAAAATATTACCACAGATTTCTGGAAATTAAAATCAACTTAAGACAAACCCAGATTTAGATCCCAGCTGAAGTCCATCCAAATTCTGTGAAGTCTGGCTGGTAGAAGGTGGTTCCTTGTTTCTGTGTCCCTAATATTGTCCTCTTTTCACTTTGGCCTTGGGCTAGTCTTTAAAAAATGGTTCTTAAATCATACAAGGGTTGGCCAAGCAATAGAAAAAAAAATGACAGAAGAAGATTGCATTGTCACAATTTTTTAAGAAGTAGGTAAGAGAAAAAGTGTATGGAAAACTTATACCTATAAAATCCTTTCTATATAAGAAGGAAATGTAATGAAGGAAAGGTAAAACACAAAAGTATTCATCTTATTGATTTCCTTCTCAATCTGTATCTTTCTCCTATCTCCCAAAGCAAACACAGGATAAGGAAACATTGATATTGAAAAATACTCCTAAAATTCAAGATAAATAGATAACTGCATCATCATCATATGTCAGTGAATGAACAACTAAACTTACCTAACCTTGTAGTAAATTATGTGATTTGGATTATTTTAACAGGGTAAGGGAATAAATCATGGGAATGTGTGCTGGAAGTTATTGTCAGTTACCTCTTAATGAAGAAATCCTTTGTATTCTTGCAAAAGGTAAAAATAAGTAAACGTAAGGTCTGACTGGCCTTAAAATTAGGGTAGTTAGAGAATGTGTAGCAAGTGGATTAGGTGGGTTATATACAGTTGCTTGGGAGCTATTTTACTCTAGGGCAGAAAACCTGCTCTTGCCTGCTTAATTTGGAGAGCAGCCAAGCCTAGTTGGCTTTGGATTGTGTCCATATTGCAAAGTTTTCATGTGTTCACCTGTGCATGATCCCTCTCACCTGCCTTAGATGTATGGAAATTTGCTGTTGAAGTCCAGGCTGGTAAACTTAGGCTCTCTTTCTAGGAAAGAAATAAGGCATAGGCATGTCCAGAGGGCAATTCTTCTGGTCTAGACAAGATTAATTGCTCTCTGGACATATCCAGTTCTCTAAGGGGAGTCTAAGATGACCATTCTCGCAGTTATAAGAGCAGCTTGTTCCCTAAGATTGTGACTGACACCCACCACTACAATTCATAGGTCACTGGACAGTGTTAAAACACTAATAACTTTCTGGTCCCTGATGGTCCAAATCAAAGCTGAGCCTCGTGACCTTGAGGTGAAACCCTCCATGCACCAATTACTTTCTTCTTACCCATCCAAGTCTGCTCCCTGCAGTCCTGATCTCTGACATCTGTCACGGAACAAAGTACTGAGACCCAAAGCTCTGCTTTCTCTGTCCCCTGGTAAAGTTGCTGCTCTTTCTGGAAGTGCAGCCATAGATCCTTTCCCTTTAACATAATACTTGTGCAGTCCAGTCACATCATTTCCAGGATCTTTTACTTGCGACTCCAATCGTGCGTTCTACAGATGATTCATAAGGAAAAAAACCTGCATATTTATTCAGCCAGCTAGTGGCCAGAGGGCAGGGGTTTTAGGCAAGCAGGGAATTTTGTGTGGAAATCAATTCTTTGTGGAAGTCAGTATATTACGAATGTCCATGCAACCAAAATTCCAGAGAGAAATTAACTCCCTGAGCATGCCAAATACCTGGAGGTATGCACTGCAAGTCAGTAAAATCAAGTGTCTGACGTTTTAAGTGTCTTTTAACTATACAACACTACTGATGTAAATATTTCATGATTTTTTTTAGATAGTTGAGACTCAAACTGTTGACCTTTAAGATGATATTAAAGCTCTGGAGAGTGTGTCCAGCACTGCTCTCCCAGTGTGCTGGTTTGAAAGCAAACCAGTGAGAGACTCCAAGTCAGAAGTACAATTTAATATGAACAACACAACAAAACAACAACAAATGCAACAGTACAAAAATAACCTGACAGAGTCAGAAAGTAACCTGACACCCTGTCAGTCAGGGTGTTAGTAGTAGTCCGATTAAAATGGTAGCTGCAGTCCTCCTGGAGCAATGGCTTTGTTGGAGCAGTGATCCCGCAGATCTGCTCCTCTCCTGAAGGTCCAGCAGCAGCTCTTGTCCTCTGGGAATCCAGCAGGCAAAGGGCTCCCTGTGCTGGTCCAAACCCCGGCTTATATCCCTGTGAGCATGTTTGGCTCCCCACCCCTGGGGTGAGTCACCTCACAACGGGACAAGGGGATAATGGATCCCTGGGCGGATGTGTCATGTATGGGTCCTTGGCAGCCCATTAATCAGAGACAGCCCCCTGAGGGAGCCATCAGGGACATGGTGATAAGGATCACTGCCCCACCTTCTTTAACAGCTTGTGGAGACGAAAATAGAATATATACCATTGCAACCCAGGACACCCAGTTTCAGAAGCTGGCAAGGTGTGAGTAGTACCCTCAATGGGCTTGTTTTGACATGCACCCATGTTGCAGAAAAGGTTGTGGAAAAGTTCTCAGTAGGGATGAAATAGTGAGAAACAATCCGTACCAAACAGATGCAGCCCCACCTCTTTGGTGCTGTGGAGAATGGCTGGATTGGGTGACACTGAGAAATAAATGCATTTACCAACAGCATGATCATCAGTCACTCCTCTGACACAAAGACATGGGCTGAGCTCCACCCTCTTCTTTCATTTGAGCTGTTTCCCAATCCTCAACCCCATGGCAAGAAAGGAAAGGGAGGATCTTGTTGAATTTCTTAAACTCAGGCTGTGAGTTATTAGGCATGAGCACTGCTCTGGGATTTCAGGGCTTTGAATGTTTCTGAATACAAAGTTACTACAAAAAGTCCAAGACTCACTGAGCCCAAGAGAGCCAAGAGAAAAAGATACAAACCTACTTTTGAAATTGTTTTTCCTGCACAACAAAAGACAACCAGGGACATAGGGCAGATGTTTAAGTAACAAAAGAATCAGTGGCACAGAGGGGCATCGTCAGTTCCTTGTGCTGATAGAATTAGAAAGAAAAGAAATCAACCTACTAATGAAATTGTCTATGACACTCCAAAGTGCTAACCAGGGCTTCCATACTACATTTAAAAAAATAAATTATACTAACCTTGTAATAATCATTTTGCACATATACTGTCCAAGTATAACATTTCATCTACCAGCTGGATTCAGCAATGCACTTAAGAGCTTAAGTTAAATGGAAACCAGTGGGAATTGGGTCTCCAAATGCTTTTGTAGGCTCAGGTTTGAGTGACTGCTCTGTCCCAATTTCCACACCATTTAGGATAGCACTGATTTTCAAGGAAATTTAAGCTGTTCAACCACCGATGCAAATTTAGGCTCCCAAGTAAATTAAGTAGTTAGGAAAATATTATTCCAGGTTTCATTGTGGAAAAACTTAACCCATCATGCACAGAAGATGTGATGTAGTATGGACCTAGAGGACCTAGAGCTCTCTGGTTATCTTCACTGCACTCCTTGCCTTAATGATTGCAGCCTCTAAGTTTAAAACCATGAACTGAAAGATGGAAATCTGAAAATAAACCAAAAAAAACTTAAAACAAAGACTCACCTAAAATTTAAATCTAAAGGACAAAATTTCTATTCCATGTCCTGGCCTGGAAACAAGGCAGTAGGAAGAGGAGTCTTTCCCATTACGTTCTTCAAATCTCCCAATTAAATTGAGATTATAAATACCTAAAACGCTTCATCCAGTTCTGGAGTGATTTGAATAGATAAAAGGTGCTTAAACTCTGTAACATCATGATGCAGGTGCAGGACCAACACCCCTTGAATTCAGTGCTAATTCTTGTACTAAGAAAAATTCCACAGTTGTTTTACTTGGGAGAATTGTGACTTTTCCCCTTAATATCCACATCCTTTTGTGTCTTCCTGAGCACTGCTTGGATCTGTCACACAGTAAGTGCAACTAAGAACAATTTTAAGCTGGGCAACTTCTTCATATTTGCCTTTTGCTGCTGCAATGCCTCAAATATTCCTCTCCAAGAGACTGCCCACCGTGAGGGTTATCAACAACCCTTCAAGGGCCATCTGCTACTCTGCCTTGGGCACTACACCTGTGGAGAGCAGACTGAACCCCCTGATATTTGGGCACATAGCCACAGATGCAGCTTTGGGCATATCTATGAAGACATGTGAATCAAGAGGGCTAAATAAATGTGCTGAAAACTTACCACAGTCAGTTCACACATACACATAGAGATAATTGCAGCAAACCTTTTCAAAAGCTGAGCCACTGGCAATGGAGTAGGCAGCTCCAGGGGAAGTCAGTGCATGACAGTACAAAACTCTGTGCTTAGTGGAGCTGAAATTCATACGATCCTGCCTAGTTGTTGTATTTTTAACCACATTTGATGGTCTTAAAAATGATAAATATGCCCTTGAGGGAATTGCAGAAAAGTCCTTTCCTTCTTCCTAAGTACTACTGTCTTCATAATAACATACAAAATGTTTTGGTCTCTTTTTCACCTTCATATTTAGGTGCAAAGCTTTCCTCTGGAGCAGAAGCCCAGGGGGTGATTAGGTCTTCACATACAGTTAGTAATTGGTTTGGTTACTGTGGGTTAGCAATAGGAGAAGTTAGGATTACTTTTTAAAGGAAAATATGCATTTGTCACTAGTGAAAGTGTGGGAAGAAAGGTCAGTTTCAATGAAATTCCAGGCTTAAAAGAGTTGGCAAGGAAAAGTGGTTTGAAGTCGCTGGAAATCATAATTTTTTTTCCACAAAACACTTAAAAGTGACTCTTTATTCTGAAATGTGAGACAAAAGTAGTATGAACTAAGAGAAAGCATGAGAGAATTAGTGAATAAAGCAATTTTTATTGAACTCAGCTTTTTGATGTGAGGGTTGCTTGTTAGCTCTTTAAAAACTTGATGTTTTCTTACTATTTGACTAGAAGAGCTTCATTCCTTTCAAAACCCATCTCATTTTCATATGACAGGGAACACATTCTCCTTCTCACACTGGAATGTAAATCTTGAATTCTATGTACTTTGCCATTTTAAATCCAGACAGAGGTGCACTTGATTTTGCTGAATTTTAGTGGTTTTATCAATCATTTAAGTGAGATTTTTTTGTTTACAGTAAGAGAAATAAAAAATTATTTTCGAGAAGCTGAGCCTAAACTTTTCCAGTTTTTATGAATCCATGAGTATTAGAAAATTAAACAGCATTTTGAAGTATCCCAGGATGGAGGATCTCACTGTAATATTTCATTCCATTCTAGTGCAGCAAAATTTTCAGTAATAAATTGTCCCTTGAATATAATTTATTTTTCAGTATGCACTTGTTTCAATATCCCATCACAAGCACAGGCTTTGACAGCTCAGCCAAGAAGCAAATATTGTGCATATGATCTCCCAGGTAAATGAAGCTCTGTATCTTTCTGATATCTTTGATCAGAAAGGAAATGTTATGCCTTATACCTGAACTTCTTACCTTGATGTGGTTGGCAGGAGCCCTGACATAGATCCCTGCTGGTGACAGTGCCTCAATGTTGGATAAACCGTCAGTTCCAGAAAGACCAAGGACTATGTTGCTAATGACTGTGTTCCCCTCTTCCAGCCCTTCTCCTTTAAAAGAAAAAAAAATAAGAAGAATAAAAAACAGTAAAAAAAAAAGTAAAACAAATTTAAAAAAGAAAGAAAATAAACAGAAATTTACATCTAGCTGAAAAGCCTTTGTTATCATGACTCAATATACACAAGGCCTTGTACTAGGTGTCAAATGTGAATATATCACCGTATTGTATTGCAAGTTTATGTAGCAAATGAATAAAAGGTATATTATAAAGCAAATTTTTTACAGCTGGAAAAAGAAGGATTCAGAATGGAGAAGTCATTCACCTATGCGCACACAGGCATGCTCCTGGCAGTATTAGAATTCAAAGTCTTCTCTATCTCCTGTGTCTCCATTCACTGCCCTACTTACATGTAAGAAGATTTCTAAATAGACTTAAAAACACCTAGAGCAACTCTGCACAAAAGTGGGGGGTTTGCCCCCCTAAGCAATAGAGTATCAGAAGAAAAAGGGAAAAATCAATCAACTGATTGATCAGACAACTCAGACTCATGGGGTGCCCCAGATCTACTAACAGTATCGAAGCAGGAAGAAGAAAACAAAAGAAATACCTTTTTAAACTATACCATAAAGCAACGGGCCACCCAAAGGCAAAAAGTGGACAGTCCCATACAAGCCAAGTCCAAATAAGGGCACATCAATAGGATAAGAACAAACAGCCTCAGGTCGCACCAGGAGAGGTTTAGATTGGATATTAGGAACAATCTCTTCACTGAAAGGGTGGTTAAGTATTGGAACAGCTACCCAAGGGAGTGTTGGAGTCACTATCCCTAGAAATGTTCAAAAACCATGTAGCACCTGAGGGCATGGTTTAGTGGTGGACTGGGCAGCGCTGGGTTAATGGCTGGGGTTTTCTAACCGAAATCGTTCTATGATTCTATGATCAGTATATGACCCTCCACCCTGCTCTGGTGTTTTGAAAGCAGAATACAAAGTGGAATCTTGTGTGGAATCTATGTACAGGTCAATCTCTGTTTGGCCCACATCAGGAGCCAATCACATCTATTTCTTTTTTATCAAACATAAGCTATTTTCTTCATCTATACCTGTTCAAGTTCTATTCGAAACAGATCATTTTCCCAGTCATTACTACCCTGAACATCAACCACTTCACAGGAAAACCTATGCCCTTTGGTTTTGGGGATGGCAGTAATTACTTTTAGCCTCCCCTCAGTCTTTTGAGCATTTTGCAATTTTTGGAACAAGAGCCATTTAGGAAACATTTCCTTTCCAAGCTTTATTCACTACAAACAATAACACTACCAGAGCACAAACAGGATCCTAAAGGAGTCCTTTTGACAGCCATACAGGTGTTTGAGGTGGCATAAAAGGTCTTGGCTTCCAAGCTGAAACCTAGGCTGTCAATAATTTTAAGCCTAGAGCAACTTTTTACAACTGTCTTGCAAACCTCCTGAAAATAAGGGTTTTAGATGAAATCACTGAGGGAGTCCAATTCTGGAGCGGCAAAGAGCCAGGTATCATAAATATTCCTTCACAGGCAACAAAATGATATATAAATTCATCCATCAGGCCCTCCGGAGCTGCTGACAGGGAAGCCATTAAACACATCTTGTGGATAAGGTGTATTCAGACTGAAATTCGGCTCAGATGCATGTCCCAGCATAAGTGAGCCAAGGTATGGCAGCAGTCTAGAGGTCTTGCCCTGGTTCCTCATGCCTGCAAGAATGCTGTACATCACTATGGGCAAGTCCTTACGTCCCTCTTGAGCCAGTTCTATTCATCTGCAAGATGTGCATATACACTCTTGGTTTACAGTCTCCTCTGTTTAAGGCATGATCTATCACTCCTCAATATGTTCGTACACAGCATCTAACACAGGGACTCACTGTGTGTGTGTATCTGCAAGATCAGGACTGAAGAATTCTTTTTCCCTCTCTGTTTATCTTAAAATTGGTCATTTTTATCTCATCTCTGATGGAAAACAAACATTGCGCTATATCTTTAGGTATTCAGGCACCATGAGATCCCAGCAGAAGATGCTGCAAGTCAGTTTCCTGATGGTCAGTGTAGAGAAATATTTTGTTGTTTAACATTTTTGTTGCTCCAAGCTCCAATTTATTTAAGTGCTGAATCCTCTGCTTAACTTTTAACATATGCTTTCGCTCCATTATCTTCTATATCAAATGACTGAAGTTAAAGGTAAGCATGCTTTTATATGCTTCACTGAACCGAGGTCTTAAATATTGCATAATGGCACTCTTCCAAAGACAGATTAATCAATTCCCTAAAAAAAAATCCACATCTCCTTGTGCACTGAAAAATAAGGGACCAAGATCAAGTGAAGACTGACCTGAAGAAACAGAGTGCATGGTCAAATGGAAGTTGTTTGTTGAATTGTGGGAGGTTTATTCCAAAATCACTAACACCAGAAAATGCAGAAGATGTGATTAAAGTTCTCAGAGTGCAGTTAAGGATCTGCCATTCTTTCCTCCAAAGGCATTTTCATGCAAATTGTAATCAGCACATGTTGCTGTTACATGTAGGGTGGATACTTTCCTGCTTCACTTACCCAGTACAAGCCCATGGCCTGAAATGTTACAGAAAACATTGCTGTCCACACTGAGGTTGGAGATCCCAGTCAGATGGAGTCCTTGGCCAAAGGAGTCCAAAATACTACAGCCACGGATGTAAGAGTCTGGAAAGAAATCACAGAATAATATAGGTTGGAAAAGACCTCCAAGATGATCAGGTTCAACCTTTGACCTATCACCACCTTGCTGAGTGCTGTGAGCAAAAAGCACACTGCAGCTTGAAGGTTAGGAGAGTTTTGTATTAGCTCTTCATCCTTTGATGATGTGCAATTAATCTTTTTGGTCCTGTGAGATCTTTACTCACCTGGCAGATCTTTGCCAACAGGTGGACAATGCTGAGGTGGGAACAGGAGAGAGGAGAAGCCCTGAGCACAGAAATGGAAGGTGGTCCACTACTGTGAGGAAGACAGAGGAGACCCAGAGAAAGGATAGAGTAAAAATCTCAAGAGTTAATTATGTTATGAGCTGAGGTGGTTGGATGATAGATTTGGGGCTGAAGGACAGAAGAAAGATTTCAGAAGGGCAATGAGGACAGGGCAGGTATCTTGTACACCTTCTCTAGCCAGGCATGGTGACCTGCCCATCATCTGGATCATGGCCAGTGCAATCTTCTCCCACCAGAAGCTCAGTGCTGAAGATGGTATAGGAAACCAGTGTCCTTGTCCATGACACAAAAGCTGGAACTAGGTGATCTTTAAGGTTCCTTCCAACCCAAATCATTCATTCTATGATTCTATGAAAGGCGTAAGTGTGACTTAGCTGGAAGAGAAGTCCCATCCGGTACACTTAAAACATTCTTTGGGCCCACCTAATTTGCTCCTGTCACCACTTGTTTTCAGAACCCTCATTACCACTTCCACAAAGAAGAATTTGGCACTTAGCAGTGACAAAATCAAAAGAATATGTTCCTTAACCTCCAGGTGATACAATTAAATTTTGGCCTCTGCTCACAGACAGCCCTGGGCCACCTTTGGGCTCCTTCACAGTGCACTAGTGCATTCATTTTCAGAGCTGGAAGCAGCTCAACAACACAGAGGGGTGGTATAAAAAATGCAATATTATTTTAGGAAGAAGCAGAGATACAAAGGAACTGAAGCAGCTGAAACCAATCCATCACTTGGGCTTAGACTACAGGTCAAGTTTTCTCAACACTTAGCAATCCAATTTGTCAACTGACTGGACAGCTGAGCAGGTTTTGAATATATCTGTCCCAGGTTTGGATAGGAGAAAGTGGACATTTGAGATCATTCAGGCCCACCTCCATTGCAGATGTCTCACCTGTCATCCATGCATTGCCAGTAACACTCAGGGCGCTGCAGTGATGCCGAAACACTTGGCCCATGTGGCGGAATTGGACTCCCTCCAACTGGAGCCGATTCACCTCTCCCTGGAAAGCCTCCACAACCACGATGGCTCCCAGGTCTCGAGCCCCAAGCTGCCTCTCACTTCGCTTATACAAACACCTGGAGCCATCTAGAATACAACCCAGTGGGAGCTGTGAGTGTCACGTCTCCATGGTGACAATGGGATGTGTAGAGTGCCCCAAAAGCAACATCATAAGACCCAGCACATTGCCTCAGTGAGACCCCAGCCCCAGCAATCTTAAACACAGTCCAGAGGCAAGTACCTACAGGTAAGCACATTTGGTAATCCTCTAAATACTCTCATGGTTCCTTCCCTAAGGGTCTGGACATTTTTAGAGGAACATATATCAAAATGAGCAGGAAGCTGTTGTAATTGAATGTCTTGGAAAGTTCCTTGTATTTAATTTTAGATAGTCCTATGCATGAGGAAGAAGAATTTGACATTGATTTCCCTTGGGTGAGGTTCTTGAAAAAGAGATTGGGCATGGATGTACAGAACTAAACTGAAATGAGACATTTAGGATTTTTGTTAAAACTTTACTCTCCTGACCCTCCCTGCAGTTGGATAGGGGACTGTTACTACCCACTGTCTGAAGGCAATATTAGAGATTAGAAAGAAATTCTTCCCTGTGTGGATGGTGAGGCACTGGCACAGGTTCCCAGAGAAGCTGTGGCTACTTCATCCCTGGAAGTGTTCAAGGTCAGACTGGATGGGAGTTGGACCTGGTCTAGTGGAAGGTGTCCCTGCCCATGGCAGGGGGTTGCAATTAGAAGGTATTTAAAGTACCTTCCAACCCAAGCCATTCTGTGATTCCATGATACGACAAAAAAAATAGGGCTGGGGAACATACCTGAAAGACATCCTTCTATGGCTCTGTGCTTAGAATATTTTGGTATGAGGAGATTCAGGCTACGAATGTATGAATTGGCCTTGTTCAGACAAGGTGCAGAGGCGATCTCAAACTCCAGGACTGCCTGCTTATTCTCAGTAATGATCATTTTTTCTTTTAAATAAGGTAAATTAACCACAAAAAAAAACACTGCTCACTCATCTTCTTGTGACTCCTCTGAGAAATCGTCCTATCCTTTAACTCTAATAAAAACCTCAAATGGATAGCAGATTTCAGACACTGTATTTATGAGTTCCACAGAAAATGGACCATAAATCCATGAGTAATATAAGCACTTGGCTGCTGGATATCAAATGAAGTCTCGTGTCACAGTCTGAAAGCCCAAGGCATTTTATTTTTAAAGGAAACCTTACACCTGGGTTGCAAGATAACCTAACTCTCTTCAAATTACAGTCAGTCTGTCTGATTCTGCTTCCTCAATAGCTGGTGTAAATCAGGAAGACACCTGTAAAACTTCATGGTGTTTCATACAGGTAAAACTAAAGGAGAACTGAGATATTTAACATTTTTTTTCACCAGTGATACTATATTCATCACCTGTTATTTTTTTTCTTAGCATCCCTAAACACTTAACAGCATCTCAATATTTTACATTAAAGAGTACAAACAGCATTGGGCTGTTTTGTTTTTCCTTCTTCTTAAAGTGACTAAGCAGTAAACACAATTAAAAATTTAATATATTATGTACACTGAAACATGTTTTCAGAAGATACTTTCTTTTCTACACCCTTAGGCTCAGGCAAAACTAAAGGGCCTTTCCCAAGATGGCTTGAAACAACAATGTGAAAATAATACATCTGAGATATTACAATGAAGTGCAGTTCAACTCCCAAGACTTCACACTTCAATGTCAAACAATGTTTGGAAAGACAAACTCACTTCCCTGGCATTGGTATGTCTCAAAGTTATCCTATGAAGAAAGGGTTCTAATATACAGAGAGAGCACAAAGGGATTTTTATGGAGCAGATTTCCTCTCCAGTACATTTCTGTGAGAAAATATATTCTCACCTCTTGTAACCTCTTCTTTTACACACTGTCTGAGGTGGGACATCCTCTCCAGTGTGACATTTCCTTGAATAACCACCCTCCTGCTGATCAGTGCCACCACAGCACTCAAGGGCAGACCATGGCCATTCTCCCATCCCACTCCAATGCTGTGGGAGTACCTAAGGAAAGACACAAAAAAATCATGAAGCCATCTGCACCTGCCAGATGGCAAGAATTAAGTTTATGGCTTATTGTTTTTTAAGTTCATGACCACAACAGCCCAAACTCAGAGCTGGTTTCAGTCCTTTTCTCACTGGGGTTGGACTCACTGGGGTTTCTCACTGAGGGTTGGACTAGATGATCTCCAGAGGTGGCTTCCAACCCTAACTACTCTGTGAATTATGTGGTTCTATGAACAGTGACTCATCAAGTGTGTCTCTCTATATGGGCTAGATAGATTTTTTCCTTACCTGATTTTTGTTTTCACTTTTTTGTCTCTCAAGCTCATATATATTCCTTAGTTATGTATATAATACTGTATTATATCATTAGGGAAAGGGTCTTTCTCCAGAGGATGGTAGGGCACTGGAACAACTCCCCAGAGCAGTGGTCAACAGGCCTGACGGAGCTCAAGGAGCATTTGGACAATGCTTTCAGGCTCATGGTGCTTTTTTGGGCGTTGTCCTGTGCAGGGCCAGATGTTGGACTCAGTGAACCTTGTGGGTCCCTTCCAACTCAGGATAATCTATGATTCTTTGATATTTGCAAGAAAATATTTCAGCCTTTGAATTCTCTTCCCAAAACATATTTGGATGAAAACCATCAGCACTTTGTTCCTCAAGCCCCAATTATTTCTGAAAATGATACCATCATCTTTCTGGGCATTGGAGTTGGGTTGCCTCCTAAAGAGATGATGTTTCAACACTGGGACTCAAGATGATGATGATAAGAAGTACTGTTTGTCCAAGGACTCCATGCACAGAAGATGAAGAGAGCATAAGGCTACTACCACTCACTGAACATATGGAAGCAGTATTTCCAAATTAAAACAATTCACCTTGAGTGTATTATTTAAGTAAATCAGGCAAGAAGGGAGGATTTTTTGGGAAGGATAGTTTTTTTTACAGAAGTCAGAATTTTGTGAAAGAAATGCACTTTCTCAATAAATTAACTATGCAGGAAATTTCCTTGTCATCCCTATACTGAGGCCACTGGCCTGTACTAGCCATCAATGTTTTCTGCTTCAAAGGTTTTCTAAATTCATGGTTATGATACAGAATTTAAATATAGCCAGAAACATTCAGGATTGAACATCCTCTAGCTTTAGGGGGAGTGAGGAACTGAAATACCTCTGAGCACCTTTGTTAAAGGGATTTATATAGTTTCGTCTCACAGGAAATGGCAAATCCTCACTTTGACCACATTTTCCCCTTGTTTAGCTCTCTGCTATAGAAATCCCTTTGGCCATTAAAAGGATACCTGAGTGGTGATCTAAGGTGCAGCTCCGTGTTGTTCACAGACTTGATAACAGCCACTTCTTCCTGCTGCTGTGCATCTCCAAGGCCTGCTCTTCCCACTACGATTTCATCACCAGGTTGCCAGTCAACGGGTTCCTGGAGCACTAGTCTTGTGTTGTTAGCATGAGCTGATGATTTCAAGGGTGAGAAAGCTACTTTGGGTATCCAGCCTAAAAAACAATAATAAAAAATGTACAAAATAATTTAAAAAAACACGTCAATCAACATAAAGAAATGGGAACAGCATGCTACTAGTTCAAGGCCAGGCTGGATAGGGCTCTGAGCAATCTAGTGGAATGTGTCCCTGCCCACAGAAGGGGGATTAGAATGACATGATTTCTAAGGTCCCTTCCAATCCAAACCATTCTATGACTCTTATGATGCTTCTATGCTTAGAAAACACTGCCTCACTTGGATCAGACCACCACTATTCATTTCTATGTGATGCTGTGTAGGAGAATAGGGATTAATGGCATAAAAGAAGATTTGTGCAGGTTTGCTGGGATCAGAAATGCCGTGCTTTCAAAACATCTTCATCTCATATCCTTTACCTGTATTGGTCCCCCAAAAAGCTGAAAAAACATGCTGGTAAGAAGTTTGCCCAACAAGCAGTGGGACATGAGGTTCAGTTTTGTTCCCCCAAACTAACTTACCTATGTGAGAAACCCTCTCTGCTTAAGCATCCTTTATAACCAGTGGAGAAAAACCCTGTCTCCAGGGACCTTCATCTTTAGCTCAGTGTAAAAAGCATTTTCAATTGTCAGTTTCCCAGTTCAAAATGAGACACAGGGAATCTAGGCCTGCAAATAACTGGCATTCACAAAATCATATTCTTCCGTCCAAAGAAAGGCAACAAAGCTGGTGAAGAGTCTAGAGAACAACTCCTAAGAGGAGCAACGGAGGGAGCTGGGGATGTTTACACTGGAGAAAAGCAAGGCTCCAGGGAGACCTTAGACCACCATCCAGTGCTTAAAAGGGCTCCAAGAGGAATTTTGGAAAAGGACATGGAGTGACAGGACAAGGTGGAATGACGTTAAACTAACAGAGGGCAGGTTTAGATTAGATATTAGGAAGAAATTCTTCCTTGCGAGGGTGGTGAGGCACTGGCACAGGTTGTCCAGAGGAGCTGTGGATGCCCCATCCCTGGAAGCGTTCAAGGCCAGGTTGGATGGGGCTTGGAGCAACCAGGTCTAGCGGAAGGCATCCTTGGCCATGGTAGGGGGCTGGAATGAGATGTTCTATAAGGTCCCTTCCAACACAAACCATTTTGTAATTCTATGATTCTATGAAGTCTATGTACAACAAACCCCAGCAATGAAAAATCTTGCCCTTTCACCCTCCCTTCTTCACTTCATGAAGTTTGCTTTAACTCTTGACATTTTTTTTCCCCTAGCAGGCTTTGCAACAGATTGGTCCAGTGAGATCCAGCACACTGAACACCATCAGGGGAGAATATGTGCCTCACACACCCACATTTAGTATATTTTTCCTTCCCTCCCTTGCAATAGATCATCATTTACCTTTAGCCCACAGCAAGTTACTGTCCTCCCTGGTTGTACTGTAGAAAAGTAATAACACCAGAAATCACTGAGGGTAGAGGTTGCATCCAATAAATCATTTTCAAATTATTTTAAGCAAACTTCTCTCTCTCCATACCTTGTTTTACTTTTTTGTTGCTTTCACTCTAGTGCCCTCATTGCTTATACTCTAGTGTCCCAATTCTTTCCTTAATGAAGATGGAAATAAGAAGTAGCATCTCCAAGACAATAAATTCACAGTAGAATGAGAGAAGGAAGAATCAGACCTTTATACTCTGTCATCCTGAAATATATTTGAGCACCTGCTCTGTGTGTCAATTATGGGCATCTAAACCTAGCTGAGATACTTCTGGGTTTTTATCCTTTCCTTTTTCTTAAATAAGATGTCAAATTTCTCAACTTGCAGCTAAACAAATCTCTCAGACATCCTTCACTTAATGTGCTTCAGTTGATATCATTGAACTATTTTGGAAGGCATCAAATGGATCTCCTGCCCCTCTGCTCAGCCCTAGTGGGGCACATTTGGAGTGCTGTGTCCAGTTCTGGGCTCTTCCGGACAAGAGAGAGACGGAACTCCTGGAGAAGGCCCAGTGGAGGCTATAAAGATGATTAAGGTACTGGAGCATCTCTTTTATGGGGAAGGGCTGAGGGAGCTGGGCCTGTTCAGACTCAAGAAGAGACAAATGAGAGGGACCTCATCAAAGTCTACCACTCTGAAATGAGGTGTTAGAGGCTGGAGCTAGGCTTTGCTCAGTGGTACTGAGCAACAGGACAAGAGGCAATGGGCAGAAACTGATGCACAGGAAGTTCCACCTGAAAGGGTGACCAGACACTAGAAAAACTTGTTCAGAGAGGCTGTGTAGTTTCCCTCACTGGAGATATTCCAGAACTGTGTGGACTCAACCCTGTGCCATGTGCTCTGGGATGACCCTGCTTGAGCAGGGAGGTTGTACCAGATGACCCACTGTGGTTCCTTCCAACCTTACCCATTCTGTGACCCTGTGATTCTGTGGAAGTAATGCAGAAGCTGTAATGCAGTAGGACATATAATAGATTTTAGAAGTTAATGGAACCAGACTAGAATGACTCTGTATTAACCCCCAAAAATCATACAGCATAGACCCTGCATCCTCAGCACCTACATCATCCACTCTACAGCTCTACTTCCATTGGGCTACACTGTTTTCTAGTGTAGACATAGCCAAAACCCACTTTGCACCATTCATGACCACAGACATAAAAACCTCATCCTTGACCCAGCTTTATCCAGCTAAGAAAAACCCTCTTGATATCAGCCTATGTGAATTCTTTTACTAGCAGAAGTCTCATCATCTTTATTCATTTACCTTCTTTCATTGAGTGATTCTCATGAATTTTTAGGACTGGCATAAAAGCAAACGACTGGCAGCAGCCATCTGCATGTTGAGCAGTGTACAATTTTTCTCCAGCTCTGGACGTTTTGTTTATAGTACTGATTTGTGTGCCTGTGCTAATGGGTGTTCATGTGCATCTGTGGCCAGACACACAACTGACTCCCGTTGAGTACATCTGTCACACACATACTACAGCAACACTGCTGGGCAACAGCTCTCTTCATTGAGAGGTGTGAAACACCATTCTGCAGTCAAACTATGCCCTAATGAAAAAGGCTTGTTTCAGAGGTTTCTTTCCACTTCCAAGAGCTGACATAAAGATTTTTAAGGAAATTTTTCTCACTTGTTTTTTAATTCTAAAAGAAGAATATTCAAGGCATCCAAACATTCTCCTATCTCTTTTTTTCTCCCTTTTCTTTTTTTCCCTTCTTACTGTGCTCTCCTCCCATTCCACAGTTTGTTTTACCTTTTTCCTGATGATTTAGGTGGGGTGGGAGGGTGAGATATTTCTCTGTATGTTCAAAATCAACTTCCAATTTCCAGTATGTTTAGTAGATTTGCATTAGGGAAAAACAAGCAAAAAATTGTAGCAGATTCTACTTTCATAGAATCATAGAATCATAAAATCTTCAGTGCTGGAAAAGACATTTAAGACCATCGAGTGCAGCTATTAACCCAGACTGCCAGGTCCACCACTAAACATGTTCCTTACATGTCACAGCTACATGTTGCCTTGCTTCCTAGTTATATTCTCACATACAACACCACCCGCAGATCAGGTTCTCCTCTACGCTAAGCAGCAGGAGTGACACAGACCTAGACCAGTGATATTTTTTTGGTGCCAAGGAGGGACCATAACTGAGGCCTCTTTGCCTTAATTATAACATATTCCTAGCCCTGTGGTTTTGATGAGGGCCCATCTTACATGCAGTTGACTTCACTTAGTTTGGAAACTGGGAGTTGGTTTCAGGTGCCTAAACATGTCATGTTGGATGTACGATTCGCCTCTGGCTGTTGTTCTGGCTGTGCTGATCTGATGTAAATCCCATGTCCTGACTGCCAGACCCACGCAGATGCCTGCAATGTCTGTCAGTATCTGAAGGGAGGTGTCAGAGGTTGGAGCCAGGCCCTACTCCGTGGATTCCTTCCAACCTTACCCATTCTGTGACTCTGTGATTCATTTCCCAGAGGTCATCTCCAATTTCTCTCCTTCAAAAAAAACAACAGACTCTCTACAAAGATCATGAACAGCTAAAGGTGGTTCCATGAAACAAAACCCCTGTCTCTGCAGGACCACCCTTTGGTCGCTTTTCTTGTTTCCCCTTGAAAACAAACTCTGTTTTGGATAAAACATGCTAAGTTCATAAAATAACCTTCAGCGACTGCAACTGGGCTGTGCAACAGGTAAATAAATTACCTGTTTGAGAGAAAATGGTTTAAAAGACCAACAGCTGTATTATGCTTAAATTATTCTTCCCCAAAAAAAAAAGTACTGCAAGCAGAAACACTCAAAAGTGCTGAAAAATAGATGAATCTGTAGAACTCCTTAATTATTGATCTCATTTTAATAATTAACTAAGCTTAGATTGGAAAAAAAACCCACATCTTGAGATCTAAAGCAGAAGTGACTTCATGTTAAAGGGACAGGACAGAGCCTTTAGACTCAAAATGCTGTTGCAGGCAAAGCAGGAATTGTACATTTTACTGAGTGAGTTGACAGAAGTGTTCCAGGCCAGGTTGGGTTGGGCTTGGAGCAACCTGGTCTAGTGGAAGGTGTCCCTGCTCATGGCAGGGAGTTGGACTAGATGAGCTTTAAAGCTCCTTCCATCCAAACCATTCTATGATTCTAAGTAGTCAACAGGATATGAGAATTTGACTTTTACAGAAATGTCTCAGAATCACATCAAACCTCATCACACTCAGGAGAATGTGTCAGGACATACTTATCTCCAGGCTTACAAGGAAGTCTGTCTACAGTACGCAAATTGTGGATTGTACTGAATGTTGTAGGTTGTTAGGTCAATATTTACAATCCTGAGATCACAAAAGACAAGAATATAATTTCCTATTCCAGATAGATAGCGGGTGAATGGGTACTGAAAATTTAAACTGGGTGTTTGGTAGGTATCTCTGGTCACTCAGACTTGAAAGCAGAAGCTGCTACAGCTGGAAACACTGAAATAGAGGGTTTTGAAATAAATTACTACATGTTAAGGAGAGGTAGCTGCAAACTAATTAATTAGGAGAGAAACCCTATAGTCAATGGGAAAAATAGGCTCTTGGGGAGCCTACGCAATCTAAATCACCTTCTAGAGGAGTTTATCTGTGCCACTACAAGCACAGGAGAGTTGCCTCCTCATTCAGACAGGAGGGTTTCCCCATAGTGTCTCAGAAGCACCTCAGTGGCCAAGGAGCCTTGGAAACTCCAGCTGCCCTGACTAGTGACTGCCCCTATAAAGCAACAAGTTTCCTTGGACCTGAAGTGATGTACCGACCAGTGCTCCCCTGATCGCCTGATCCATCCTCTCCTTTATAACCCTAAGTTCAACTCCAGCTTCTCCACCAACCTTCAGCATTCCAGAGCAGAGAGGGAGAGGCAAAAAAAGCAGTGGTATCGACCTCAGCTAACAAAGGCCACTCCAGATCCCACTGCTTATGTCAGTGGGAAATTTTGCTTCAGACAGAACATCTCCTTTAAAATCTGTTTGTCAGACCAAACAGTTACTAAGCATCAAAGGGATCATTTTACCCACTCTTTGCACATTTATGAAAAAATATCACCTCTTGTCCACTGCCTTAAAATGTATTCCAGTTTCCACTAAAATAAATGGATTGATACTGATCGATGAATTGATACTGATCACCAAAGGAGGTATATTGTTTGTAATTTATTATTTGCATTAAAGTAAGGCACACCATGCTGGGGGGGGCTGCAACTAGGTGATATTTAAGGTTCCTTCTAACACAAACCATTCCATGTATCTATAGTAGATGCTACACACACATGCAGATAGCTAGAGCTAAACTTAATGGGGATCTCACCATCGGATATAGGCAAGTCCTTCCACAGCACTCATTGACCTGAGGAGGGCTCTTCATTCCATGCAAACACAGCTGAGGTCTCCGCAAGATAAAATTATTAATCTCATTGTACACAACAGAAGGTGTGGAGGAGGTGGAGAAGGGTTAAGTAGCTTGTTTGGTGTTACACTACTATCTGGAATAAAGCTGGGAAGTGAGTTTTCACTGAGCCAATTTCTCAAAAATGAAGCCTCCTGTTCCAGCTAGGAACAATCCAACACATCTGAAATCAACACTTGTTGACAGTTTCAGTTGCTCCTCACTGTTAGGTACCAGGGGCAGGTGGCTGAACTGCATCTACACAAGTGCCTTGTATCAGCTCACCAAAAAGTGAAACTGAGTCAGTCCAAACAGATAAACTGAAAAACAGACAGTTTGCCCTGGGCTGAGCAGCAGATCAAAACTAAAAGAGGAGGTCATAGCTCCCTGAGTCGCCTCCAACTCTGCCAGGACACCATGAGGTGTTGATGTCTCAGTTACCTCATGTTGCCAATCTCCCATCCTTCAGGGAATAACTTTCCAGACAACAACTCTCCTTTTCACTGAGCATGACCCATTAAATTCCAGCCTGTTTTCAGCCTCCAACTGCCACAGTCTGCACACTACTCTTGGTGTTGAAAGGAACTTCTGCCTTTCACACATTTCTATTTAATGACATGAATTCCACCTTAAATCTATGGGATGGTCCAGGTCTAAGAATTTACTTGAAAAGACGACATGTTGCTTAGATGGAAAACAGATGCTCCTGACCTGAAAACAGGATTTTTTTGAGTATTTGTTGTTCTGTAACTTTAGACCCCCCGGGAACCTCCTAACCAAGCCTGATAGTGAGCCACATTCAGAATGAGGCAGAGCTGGAGTCTGGCTCATGCATGGAAGTGTTGGTATAAACTCTAGATGGTAGAGTCTTGGTGGAAGACTTTTTAAATGGGACTCTTTAGGAGGACTGATTCCAGCCCTAACCTTGCCATGGCACTGGTTGTTTTTCTTCCAAAAATTGTTTAAACTTTTCAAGCAGACTCCCTTTTCTGGCATGGAACAGCAGGCTTCAAACCCTTCTCCTCTGGCACCCAAGACCCTGGCACCTCATCTTCACCTCTATTTACCACCAATTAATTAACTCGGTTACAAACACACAGTTTGCTTGTAGTGTTGACAAACTAGAAAGCCCTTTTATACCTTTTGACAGTTTATTGGCACCTTAAAGTTGAGGTAATGAGATCCCTTTATACCACAAAAGGAATTTACGAGAACTGCAGGGCTCAGCCACACTATCTACTTACTGGGAATGTACAAATTACACTGCAGATAATCTGTCAATCTGTTGCAGCTATGTTGTAAATCTTTAGTGTAAATGGGAATAAGAGTTTCAATCCCCATGAACAAAGTGAAAATAAACAGTTTACATTTCCCCCCAAAAAAAAGAATTTTGCAAGTAACTAATAAAATTCAAGAGAAAGAACACAGCCATGGCAGGGGGTTGGAACAGGATGATCTTTAAGGTCCTTCAAACCCAGACCATTCTGTGCCTCTATGATAAATACAGCACAATTTACTGCAGCATTTCAGGTGTCAGACTGCTTAAGGAATCCAGCTTCCTCTCCACTCTCATAATCATAGAATCATAGAATTTTAGGGGTTGGAATGGACCTAACAGATCATGCAGTTCTAACCCCTGCTGCCATGGGCAGAGACACCTCCCCACTAGACCGGGTTGCTCAAAGTTTCATCCAACCTGGCTTTGAACATTACCAAGGTTGGGGCATCTACTACCTCCCTGGGCAGCCTGTGCCAGTGTCTCACCACCTTCACTGTACATAACTTTTTCCTAATATTTAACCTAAATTTCCCCTCCTACAATTTGTACCCATTGCCCTTTGTCCTATTATTACAGCTCCTAACAAAGAGTCCCTCTCCAACTTCCCTGTAGGCCCCTTCAGACACTGGAAGGCTGCTATAATAACAATCCCTTATTATTCCCTTCCTCCTATCCAAATTGCCCTTCCTAATCAAACTTACCTTTGCTGTTCCTAAAACTTCCAAATGTCAATGTGATAAATGGCAATCCAGCCATTGGAAACAGATGCTTCAGAAAAGACATGGGTTTTATTTAAATATTCTTTTAGATCCAGGACAGAGACTTTCTGCTGCTGTTGCTTCAGTTAATAAAATTATAAAACTATAAAAATAATAATAGATACAATTCCTTAAGTGAAAAGGAATAGAAAATCTTTTCCAGAAAGCCTCCTTAGTGAGGATAGCACACAGCTGTCCCGCTACAGCTCTTTATGGTCAAATGCATCTTCAAGTCCCAGATTCTAAATTAAAGACCTGGAAAAAATATTTTATGAACTTGGATTTGATGAATTATTTTTTAAAATCTCCCAGCTACCTCAGCTCTTGCAGTGACTAGTCCAGTCACTGCCCATAAAGCATAAGGAATCAGAAAAGAAGGAGAACTGCTTTCCTGAGTTTTCATATGTGTTAAAAATCACCTGCCTGAACCATGAGCCCTCAGCCCTCTGGACTTGAACATTTCCAGTTTATTTTTGCTCTCTGTTAATTCCAATCCTAGGTATATTCCCTAAGCATTTGTATGTTTTTAGCTTGTTTTGCAAGGAGAAGTGTTTGGGGTTTTCCCGCTACACATCTTAGAAAGATGGAGATGCGCCTGCCTGAAACTGTCAAATGTCATTCCACCCCCATAAAGTCCTGTAGGACACACTAGTGTGTGTGGGCAGCTCCTGGGGAGATGCAGACAGCTTTCCTGCTGCTTTCCGCCACACCCAGTGCGGAGAGCTTTTGATTCCTACCCCAAGGTAAAACAGGAGGTCCTTTCTAATTTGAAACTACTCGTTAATCCTTAGGACACACAAGAGTTTATCAGCTTTTTGACTGAGCCAGCAAGCTGCAGCAGCCTTGCTGCTGAGCACTCAGGACCACACTGGTGTTTTTTATTGGATTTGAGCATGTGCTCGAGATGTAGCTTAGAATCTCAAATCACAGAATGGTTTGGGTTGAAAGGGACCTTCAAAGACCATCTAGTCCAGCCTCTCTGCAATGATCAGGGACATCTTTAACTAGGTCCGGTTGCTCCCAGCCCTACCCAGCCTGGCTTTGAACACTTCCAGGGATGAGGTTGCAGCCACAACTTCTCTGGCAACCTGTGCCAGTGCCTCACCACACTCACAGGGAAGAATTTATTCCCAATATCCCATCTAACCCTGCCCTTTGGCAGTGGAAAGCCACTCCCTCTTGTCCTGTTACTCCAGATTCTTGTCCAAAGTCCCTCTCCAGCTCTTTTAGAGCTGGAAGAGGCTCTAACTTTTCCCTGGAGCCTTCTCTTCTCTGGCTTGAGCAACCCCAACTCTCTTTCCTTATCGGAGAGATGCTCCAGCCCCCAGAGCATCTCCATGGCCTGGGCCGGACTCACTCCAGCAGCTCCACATGCTTTATTATGTTGGGGGCCCCAGAGCTGGATGCAGCACCCCAGGTGGATACTCACCAGAGCAGGGTAGAGGAGCAGAATCCCCTCCGTCAACCTGCTGGTCACACTTGCCTGATGACCCCATTGTGTGGAACCAAACTCAGCATCAGGCATGAGCTTTCCACAAGAAATGGACAGACTCAGACAGGAAATTTGGACCTACAGAGTCCCTCATGTGCACAAAGACATCATGTGCCATCGCACCTGTGGCACTACCATGTGGTTGGTTCAGGGCAGGGGTCCTGGTGCTACATACCCCCAGGATGGGGGCTGGGGTGCTGCTCCAGGGTGAGGTTGCTGCTGCAACATGAAGACATGGAATATTTTCAAGTAAATACTTTCTGTCTGAGCACTGTGAATACACAGAGATGAGTCACAGCTCAGCTTTTTTCTATCATCTTTAACCTGCTTGGTGGCACACTCATATGAGAACCAATGTAGACACAGCTTCAGTGTCTCTCTGACATCTTCCACCTCTTATGTAAAACAGGGTTGATGTTTCCTCATTATAAGGTAAATCTGGAGGATGAAATCCAAGCCTACAACTAGCCAGATGTGATTCCACTCCAAACTAAAATTAAGCCAAACTTTGCACATTTGTCACTGAATAAAAGTTCCACCAAAAATGCTTTTTGACTAATGCCACTTTGGGGTTTTAGGTGTTTTGATTTTAATTCTGTAAAATGTTGCTTTTCACTAGTGTAGAAATGTTGATATGAAGCCAATATAATGTTAAAAAGAATGCTATAAAAATCCAAATGAAAGGAAAATTGTAGAATTAAACAGCTTTTCCATCTCCCAATGAGCAAAAACCCCCACAAACCTGACATAATCTAAACAAGAGGACAAAGTGAATAATTTTTTATTTTCTCTGGTATAAAATATCCTTGAAAGTGACCTAGTCCTGATGAATGTTTCTCTTTTGGGAAATTGCAGTTTTCACCCAAAGCATTTCCACCTAAATGTTTTTAATGGCACCCTGAAGAAAGCAAGAACTATCACACCCCTTCCCTGGAAGTGTTCAAGGCCAGGTTGGGTGGGGTCCAGAGCAACCTGGTCTAGTGGAAGGTGTTCCTGCCCATGGCAGGGGTTAGATTAAGATGAGCTTTAAGGACTCTTCCAACTTAAACTATTCCATGATTCTATGATCTCACTGAGGAGGGGTAGGGCTTTGTGCTTAAATAGGTCTGTGGAAACTCTCACTACCACACTTTTCTTACACCTTACTTTGCAGACAAATTACCTTCTATGTATGCTGTGTCCTAAATGCAAGCATCAGAGATGACCCAGTCATTTTATTAAATCACATCAGTCTAGAAAGGAAGGGGAAAGATTTTCCCAGCTCCTGCAATACCATTGCATAAACGGAAACCCATGCTCCATGCCTGAAAACAGCTCACAGCCAAAGGTACCATGCAGGAAAACATCTTTAAAGTGGCCCCAGGAATGCAGAGCTCCAACTGCAGCAGCCAGGCATCTCAGATTCCAGTCAGCTGTTAACAGCTGTTAACATTTTGTGTTATTGCCAGTACGTCTCCTGTGCTGCTGAGGAACGAGACAGGGAATATATGCCTGCCTGCTAAAATTCACAGAATCATGGAATCATTTAGGTTGGAAAAGACCTCCATGATCATTGAGTCCAACCTTTGACTGGTCTCCACCATGTCAGCTAGACCATGGCAGTAAGTGCCATGTCCAGTTGTTTCTTGAACACCTCCAGGGATGGTGACTCCACCACCTCCCTGGGGAGCCTGAAATTTGCATGCCTTCTCCTAATTGGGGTGGAAACCAACCCTGATTTTGTTGCTGATTGTTCTCTTCCTCCAGTCAATAACCTGCTTTTAGCTAGGGCCAGAATTACAAGAGGTATATCAATGTTACATACAAAAGTTTGAAAGAATATTTCATCCCACAAAAAACCTCCACATTTGTAGTGATCCACAGACCTGCACCTTACGAAGAAACACAAGCTGATTTATTAGCTATAGTTTATTTATCTATATATCTATTCTATTCTAATCTAGTCTATTCTACTCCAGTATACAGAATGTATTGCATTGTATTGTATGATATTATATTGTTATCCTTATTAGCTTTATTATATTTTTCTTTATCTTTATTATATTCTATATATTTGTGTCCATCTCTCAGTCCCCTTTATGTCCCATATTTTCCTCATTAAGGACAGCGCCAACATGCAAATCAACTGGTTTAAGCTTAAATCAAAGATGATAGATGCAATTCTGTTAGAAAGAAGGGCAAACTGTGAAAGACACAGCAGTTATCCCTGAACCCAACTATCTTTTTTTCCCCCCATCTGCTCTGTCTTTAAAATCTAATGGTCATCTTATCTTTGTGAATAAGAAAGTGAAGGAACAAGTCATTGTACATTAGTTACTCCATGGGAAGTGCCTAAGTGCAGTTTCTTACCCCTGGTGAACACAAGAGGATTTGAGGCAGCTCAGCCTTCTGTTCCAGAGCCATCTGCTTTAATGCATCATGTTAAAGTCAAGGTCTTGAAAGGAAAAACGCTGTCACAGAAAGCAAAAAGTCTCCTGCAACCACCACACAGAAGAACATCTGAGGAAAACCAACCTATGGAAGTGTCTCCAGAAAGGGAAAAGGGGTTTGAACTCCCAGTGTAACAGGAGTGTGTGAGTCAGAGGGTTCAGGTAGTGTAAAATAACATCTATTGAACAGAAGAACATTTCAGCAAAGTAAAAAAGCACATCTTTTCTCTAACAGATCTCTGCACCCTATCTTGAATCCCCCTGCTGCAGTGTTTTTTTCTTATTTTTTTCCCCCGGGAAGATTTTCTTTTTAATATGTGAGTAAAGCAGAACAAATTCTCTCATGTTTCCTATGATCTCTTAATCTCAGACTCAGCACAGATACATAACACTGCTTAATGGAGGGAAAGCAAGAGGCATTTGATTAAATGTTTGATCTCTGGAGGAATGCAGAGGCTCTGTAAAGCACAGTGCACAGCTCACAAATATTTTGTGTTTTATTATTGATTAAAAGCGATTAAAATTAATAATTGGTTCAACTGATAAAAAATACTTTTTTTTCCTGAGCTAACCCTGAAAATGTATCAGATTGCCTTGGTTGCAGAGAAATCTGGGATAGAATTGCAGAATTGCCATAGCCAACACTTGCAGCAGGACTAGCCGTGATTTTAGAGGACTGAAATGACTATTGACCTCTGTTTAATTATCCTGATTATAAATATGCAAACCAAAGTTCTTTGGACATTGTTTATTCTTTACCTGTCATAGTCTTTGCCTTTCACATTCTGGACAAGGTGAAAGTAATACGTTATTAAATCTGAAGAGTAGAATCTTCCAACTAGTTGGACAGATGCACGTTATTAAGCAAAATGCAAGGGAACAGACTCATGGAATCATAGAATCACAGAATGGCTTGGGTTGGAAGGGACCTTAAAGCCATCCAGTTCCAACTCCCTGCCATAGGCAGGGACACCTTCCACTAGACCAGGTTGCTCAGAGCTCATATGCCATATCATCACAACGTTGGCACTGACAAAGTTTGAGATAAATACACAGCAAGAGTGCTGCTTTTCTTTTGGGAATAGGTGCAGTCTGTTTTGAGGGAATACAATGGAAGAATGAGCTTGTCTACACAGAACTGCGTAAAATGGAACCAGGTGGAAAAGACCTTCAAAATTTTCCATGTGTGGCAATACCTCTCCTATGAAGACTGTCTGAGAGAGTTAGGGCTGTACAGTCTGGAGAAGAGAAGGCTTCAGGAAATGCTTAGAGCCTTTCAGTACCTAAAGGGACTCCAAGAGAGTTGGAAAAGGACTTCAGATGAGGGCATGGAATGATCGGACGGGGGGGGGTCTTTAGCTGAAGGAGGGCTGGTTTAGATTAGCTATTAAGAAGAAATTCTTCTCTGTGAGGGTGGTAAGGCACTGGCACAGGTTGCCCAGAGTTGTGGGTGCCCCATCCCTGAAGGTTCTCAAGGCCAGGCTGGATAGGGCTTGGAGAAACCTGGTCTCATGGAAGGTGTCCCTGCCCATGGCAGGCGGTTGGAACAAGATGATCTAAGATCCTTTCTAACCCAAACCAGTCTGTGGTTCTATGATAATAATTGTTGCAACCACAAAATCACTCTCTCACAAAGAAAGCGTGAGTGTCCTCAGCTACTGATGCAGCATCTGCATTTATGCTTCCTCCCTGCCCCGCACTCAGCATCTGCAGGTATCTCCAGTCCATTTTCCCTGGGAAGGACAAAGGCACAAGAACAACCAAGGCCACCATGCTAAACTTCTCTCCTGAAGCTTGTCAGGAGAGTTTCTCAGGGAATAAAGTACGAATGGAGCTGGAGACAGTGATAAATTTCCCTTCTGAACAATCAATAAAATTCTCTCAGCCCCGCTCAGGCCCTACTGCGGGTGCAAGGGCCATAATTACATTGTCAAAAAGTCGAGTTGCCCTGCCTGACTGAAACCCCCTTTAAAACTGACATGTGATTGACAGGCAGTTTATGGGTGGCACGCTCTGACTGGCAGGGGAGTTGGCTAAAGCCAAAGGCAAGAGTGAAATTTCCCAGCCTGCTACAACTACCGGAGCAAAGGACTGACACTCATGAGGGAATTGTGGGAAACCCTTAGTCATATTAACATATCAAAGTGAAGAGCTGACAGCGCTTACTAAACAAGCTGAACTCAACCAGAGCTGCAGAGCATCCCCCAACCTTCCTGGCCTGAAAGAGAAAAGGAATTAAAATGCATTCAGTCCTGTCTTCACCAAGACAGCTAAGAATTTGGAAACCTGTTTATTTAATGATTTTGATCTGAGATAGCATATATATTCGTGTATATAAATGTATCTCACAAATGTATATTGCTAAGCATGTCAGTGCCTTTCATATATATGAAAGGGGTTGTCATGCTCAACAATTTGCTCTATACCACAGGCCAGACTGGTACTAAATTGGAGACAGAACAGCAGATTTTTATTTCATGTAAGCAATATGAACCCAGCAAAAGAGCACACTTCTTTTTCGTCTTGTTTCCGAGCAGGCTTCGATGTTAAATTGCAGATTACATGGTTTGAATGAACTTTAATTGCAGCCATGCACTGGGACTGTGTGCAGTGCAGAGCTTAAAAGTGACTTCATAGCTAGTCTGGTTTGTTGAATAAGAAATCAGGAAGAATTCTTGAATAAGAATTGGGGTTGAATAATAATAGAATGAGAGTTGGGGTGCAGCTTGGAGAAGAGAAGGCTCTGGAGAGAACTTCCCATACGCAAAGGGGCTCCAAGAGAGCTGGAGAGGGACTTTGGACAAGAGCACAGAGTGACAGGACAAAGGGGAATGGCTTCCTCTAACAGAAGTCAGGGTTAGGTTGGATATTTAGGAAGAAGTTCGTCAATGTGAGGATGGTGAGGCACTGGCACAGGTTGCCAAAAGAGGAGCTGTGGCTGCTCCATCCCTGGAAATGTTCCAGACCAGGTTGGATGGGGCTTGGAGCAACCTGGGCTGGTGGAAGGTGTCCCTGCCCATGGCAGGGGGATGGACTAGATGATTTTTACGGTTTCTTCTAACCCAAACCATCCAATAATTCAATAACTGATAAGAAATTGAAAGCAATGCATGTTTCCACAAATGAGTCGAGCCACTTTTGGCTCCATGTATCTTCAGACAGGTAATACTTGGATTGCAGATCTCATCTTCTTGGATTCCTAAGGAATGAAGAATCACTGGGAATCACAGAACTAAACCATGAAATATCAGTGTGGAATGCCTTAAATGTACTGATGTGGACACCTGGTTTTACTTTCCTCCGTAGTATTGCAAAGGTAAGACTATAAAATGTACTTCTGCCTTGTTTGTCTTTCATTTCACAGGTGATGGAGTGAACAAACCAGTGATGATATGGGCTCAGAATAGAAAGGAGCATCAGCACAGTAGGCACAGCTGCAAGGAGTTGCTACTGACTTTTCCTACAGTGCTAGAAAACAACACAGCATGAAGAAGTGAAGGCTCATGCTATAAAGTGCTGACAATTTAAGGACAAAATCCTGACTTACAGGGGTCAAACCAAGAATGGAATAATACTTTGAATTAGCAGGAGAAGGCATAGAAAGTGAAGCAGGAAAAGCTGTTATCAGGCAAATTCAAATCAGACATTTCAATACTTTTCTTTAAAAAGAGAAAAAAATATACAAATGGATGATTAACCAAATTAATCCCCTGGAACAAGCCTCTACAGAAAATGCTGGCTCCCATTTCCCTTGATGTCTTCAAAGACCAAGCCTTTCTGGAAGGCATTCTTTAATCTAACAGGAGTTACTGAACTCAGGGCTGGGATAACTCTGTGAAACTCAATGGCCAGTAACGGACAGTCAATTCAGCCTAGGAGATCTAATAGCCTTTCTTCTCTGAGATCCTCTAGGAAATGGGATAGAAACACTCTGAAAAGGCAGTTTACTGAAATTATTAAAGCCTTTTACAAGGACTAAATTTAGCCTCACTGTGTCCTGATGCAGTGGTCAAGAGCACCTGATATGATGCTGAGGTGCAGCCGAACTCCCTTGCACTGCTAGGAGCACCTTCCCCAGTCTCCACTCATTTCTCCTGATTCAGAAAAACATCTATTCACTGACTTTCCTCCAACACCTCTCCTGACCTTGCTCAGCACCTGTGAGCTGCCAGGATTATGGCACAGCAGCACAGCTTACTCCCTGTCTGTGCTCACATTGTACCCCTTGGTGTCTGACATCATTTTTGACTGAGAGCCATATGTGTCAGCAGTGCTCAAACAGCAGTGTTTCTGCCTGTAGGCCAGAAGGTGTAAGTTCAAGCCCTGCTGGAGGGTACAAACATCTACGAACATGAAGGTTGACACACGAGAACACAAGGAAGGGAAATGAGGCATTCAGATATGTTGGCTTTTCTTTTGGTTTTTTTCTCCTCTATGACACATAGAGCCTTTAAAAACAGACCAGTGGTTATGAGCTGGACATGAATACATTGCACTAATGTTCTGATTCATGCTGAGTTTGGACCTGAATTCCATATCCAGCCTAGAGCACCTGGAAAAGGCCATGTTATACATGTATTTCACAGCCTTCCAAAAAACTTCTGAATCTAGATTCTTCTATGCCACAATGTAAGAAAGATATGGACCTGTTGGAGCAAGTCCAGAGAAGGCCACAAAGATGCCCTATGGGCTGGAGCACCTCTGCTATGGAGGCAGGCTGGGAGAACTGGGAGTGTTCAGCCTGGAGAAGAGAAGGCTCCAGGGAAACTTTAGACCACTTTCCAGTGCCTAAAGGGGCTCCAAGAGAGCTGGAGAGGGACTTTGTTCATAGGCAGATAATGATAGGACAAGGGGAATGGCTTCAAACTGCCAGAGGGCAGGGTTAGATTGGATATTGGGAAGAAATTTCTTCCCTGTGAGACGGGTGAGACACTACTACAGGTTGCTCAGAGAAGCTGTGGCTGCCCCATCCTTGCAAGTGTTGGATGGGGCTTGAAGCAACCTGGTCTAGTGAAATGTGACCCTGTCTATGGCAGGGTGGAGTGGAATGAGATGGTCTTTAAGGTCCCTTCCAACCCAAACCATTCTATGAACCTATGATTGTAAGGTCCAGCAGTTAGAGCAGAAGACTCGTTGTCTGGGACTGTAAGTCTTGGTATCCATAGTTTCTCTGAATAGCCCTGGCCTGGTCTTGTCATTTATGATCACAACCTGTGCTGAGCAGGTGAGTCAGTATGGACCACCAGGAAAAAGAGAGAGTTGCCTGCTGTACTCCTAATTCTAGAGACAGACCACTTGCTTTGGGATGCCAGCACAGCACAGAGAGATGGAGTGTGGGAAAACACACTGTCAAGAGCATTTTGCTGGTGTTTTGAGTATTATCCCCACTTCAGCTGTAACAGACTACTAACTACAGCATGCTTGACATTGGCCTTATCATGGGACCTACCTGGCAGATCAGCCTCTCTTGGAAACTCCAAGAAACATACCCTCTTTGGGGCAGAAACTCTGCTGTTGTGAAGAGGGATGAGGAGAGAAAGATAACTCATTCTAGCAGCAGAGCAAACCCACAGGGTTCACAACAGAGATTCTAGGTCCAGTTTCCAAAGGACAGACTTGCATTTGTGGACAGACATGCACAAATTCAAACTTCTTCACAGAATCACAGAATAATCAGAGCTGGAAGGGACCCCTGAGGATCATTTATCCCAACGTGCCGGAGAGCTTTGTGAGCTTCTAGGCACCTAAATGACTGCCAGGTTTTTGTAACTACTTGGTACCATCTACTTCCTTCTCAGGGTCTAGATTCTCAAAATGTCTCAGCTCCCAGTATGGAAATTTGTATGGAGATACAGCACTGAGCTTTTGTGCATAAGGTACTGCAGAAATAGGTGTCTGATGGTGAATACAAAGATGTGACAATCCTGCCCAAAAACCCGATTTCAACAAGCATCTAACGTTAATAGAAATCCAAGCTGATGACCAAAGTTGCTTTTTGTTTCAATTTTCCTCAAAAAACTCTTGAATTTTTTTTTGCTTTGTTTTGGTTTGTTGACTTTTGACAAGAAAAAAGTGTACTCACCATGAATGGAAAGGGTCCCGTTCCTCACTGCCAAGAACTTGACTCCATATGGAAATAACAGTGGAGAATGGAGACTTCCATAGAGATAGATGTGTGCTTTGTGATGGAAGGGGGCCTCGGGGGATCCCACCTGGAGCTCTCCTCCATCAGATACCAGGATGTAATGAGCATGCAGTTCTACAGGTCCTGGTCCAGTGAACAAGAGTTTGCCACCTGCAGACAAGAGAAGAACAAAATACAACCACAGATCTAATAGCCAATCATCGTCTCACAGCCAAATGAACTGTAAGAAATTGGGAAACAAATGATTTTGCAATAAAATTACAAGATGAAATTTAAAATACTATTGTGTCCTGCCAAATTTCCACCATGCCCTGTACTTTTCTCTAGGGATTTATTCAGTTCTTTACAAACCTGATTCATACAGACCATTTTTAATTCTACAACAGGCTGCCTTTCTAGACTTGAGCAAGGCCAGTCAGCCTGGGCAGACATCAAAGTCTCTCCAGTCACAGTGCAAGGGAGCTGTGTTTGGAAAATCCCAGTTCTAACCTACTCACTCACTACATGTTGAAAAGAGACATTCCTACTTAATTTGTATTATGTTACTTTTTAGATTACAGACTACTCATGGCAGGGAGAAGAGAGGGCTAAACAGCTTTGGAATATAAGAACTGGCAACTTGTTTAGATCAGTGGTTGATTTAATCCTGCAAACTCTTCCAGCTGCTGTTCAAAACCAGATGCTTCCAAATAGAGTATAAGAAACATCTCCCTGTTAGCTGGATGTGTGGTGATCTCCCCATCCCATGAAAACCTCATTTTAATCCCTAATTAGAGGTTGGCTTTGCCTCAAAGCATAAGATTTCATCTCCTTGCCAACATTTTCCTTTTACCATCTATTACTATAACTGGATAAGATTTGTCAGTAATATAGAACTGATCCTTCAAATCTTTGTGATATTTAGTCTCAACAACAATTTGAAGTGCTGAATTCTGTGGTCTAAGTACATAGTTCATGAAAAGTAATTTCCATCCCTTCATTTTGACTCAAGATCTTCAGTTCTGTCCAGTGCCTCCCTTGTCCTTGTGTGAGCTGGAAATCCCTCCTTGTGCTCCTTTGTGAGCTGGAAATCCCAGTCTGTCATCCAAGGATGGTTTGTTCCTTTATCTCCTTTCATATTTTCTCTCTTATGAAGGACACTGTTGCTATCTTTACAATGGATGTGGACAGAGTGGACTCTCAGATATCTTATTCTACTGCACATGAAATATGTCTGCCTAGGTCAACCTATGTTTCCCAGAAACTAGTAGGGAAAATCCCAAAGTCCAGCAGCTTCAGACCTCTTTACCCTTGAGGGTATCACCCTCCCTTTGTGTGAAGTAGCTAAAAGCTGTACCATCTCATACCATGACCTACTGGTGTTAGCAGTTCTTAATGGTGACCTCTACACCTACCACACAGTTGGCTTTCCTTCCTCACAAGTTCTTCCCTGTGAGGCTGGTGAGGCACTGGCACAGGTTGCCCAGAGAAGCTGTGGCTGACCCATCCCTGGAGCTGTTTAAGTCCAGGTTGGATGGGGCTTGGAGCAACCTGGTCTAGTGGAATGTGTCCCTGCCCGTGGCAGGGGAATTGGAATGAAATGTTCTTTAAGATCCCTTCCAACCCAAACCATTCTATGATTCTATGAAGATACAACCAATCCTTAGCAAGAAGGATAAGGGAGATCAGACCTCTGGATTAATTTCAGTATTGAGACAAAAAGAGGAATGAAGCAGCTTTAATATAAAATTCAGATTAAATACTGCTTTGATTATTGCTTGCCTTTGATCAGGTCCTGCTACTCCCAGTGATAAGGGAGAAGAATAGCACTCATGCCTTTCCCACCCATTTTCATTCACTCCTTCTGAACACATTCTTCTTATCCTGATGTCCTTATTACTTCCTCCATGAAGGCGCTTTCATTGTTTCATTGATTTCTTAGTCTTTTAACTTAGTCCTAATTTATTAGGCTTTTAACAAAGTCAGTATTTGAATAAGGACCAACCATTAAATATTTTCTTTCCAATTTTCAGTAGTTTCCATATACATTTTAACAGAATATGTTTAATTTTCTTGCTTATAACCACTGGGAACCATGGGTTTTCTCTCACAAACACTTTCATTGTTTCATTGATTTCTTAGTCTTTTAACTTAGTCCTAATTTATTAGGCTTTTAACAAAGTCAGTATTTGAATAAGGACCAACCATTAAATATTTTCTTTCCAATTTTCAGTAGTTTCCATATACATTTTAACAGAATATGTTTAATTTTCTTGCTTATAACCACTGGGAACCATGGGTTTTCTCTCACAAACACCGACTCCCCTAAAATTGTCTC
>NW_008664218.1:71116-73790 GCF_000695815.1 Acanthisitta chloris | reverse complement strand
CATACTATTCTATATACAAATGTATTTCCATTAAGCTTCTATATAGTGTTTTTGCAAATTATACTGAATGCACTGTGGTAATAGAGCAAACATTTCAGCTTGTTTCATGAATAGCAACAGAAGATATCTGACTGTTATGCTGAGACTTCTAGAAAAATGAAATGGTCTTAATACAAAATGTGCTGTGGTAAAATTGGGATAATAACTGAGCCGGTATTATTTGGAGACTGAACCATTAGCCCATATCACCTGATGGCCTGTGCACATCATGATATTGAAAAACTGGAGGAAGTCAAGTTGTCTGTGTTTGAGTGCTGTGTACCCTCCAGAAAGGCAGACAATCAATTAAGTGGCCTGGGGACATCACTCTACCATTTTCTAAAATCATCTTTTCCAACAGCTTATTTCTCTCACTGTTCACAATTTATGCTTTATTTCCAGCCTTAACTTGTCAAGGCTGAACTATCAGAGTGCTCTGTACCCTCCTGCACTGCAATGCAGAGGTGTAGCAAACAGTATTTTCAGTGAAAGTACTTACAGGTGAAATCGAATCTCAGTCCTTATTCAGACTGCTTGATAAGACTCCTTGCAAGAAATCATCTCCAAGTCATGGAGTAGTGTATCCTTTCCCACAGTCCAGTGCTTCTACTGAAACTGGAAAGCCAGGCCTCCTAATGCATCTGTTCCTTTATTTTTCCTGATGCTTCCTCTAGAAGAAAATCTATGTTACTCCCACACTCTACCTCTTTATTTTCACAGTACAAATTAATACTACCACCTTTTGCCTCTTCATTGCACTGGTAGATCAGGTGGCCATAGAATCATAGAATCATGGAATCACAGAATCATAGAATCATAGAATGGTTTGGGTTGGAAGGGACCTTAGAGACCATCTAGTTCCAACCACCTGCAATAAGCAGGGACACGTTCCACTAGACCGGGTTGTTCAAAGCCACGTCCAGCTTGGCTGGATCTTAGTGTCCTTGGGCCACACTGACTTCTGATCCTTTTTATGATCATGGCATTACCTGACAAAGTCCCTTATTGTGTAACGATGACTTTCATTCCGAATTGCTCCCTGCCCAGTTCTCAGCTGTGTAAATCTGCATTCGGTTTGAATGACATTCACAAAATGGGATCAGTGATGGCTCTCCCTTTCCTTTCAGGTCATCAATGATGTGCAGTGGTAATCAAACAGACATGAAAATGGTTTCCCACTAACAATTTACTTCCTGAGTTAGGGCATTTCCTGTCTGCCAACTGTCAAGAGACTGCAGCAGGTGAGCCTTAGTCACCACACTGTCACATGTTTGACAGAAATAGCTTTATCAAACAAACTTGTCATTTTCTTTGAAAATGAAACAAAAGAAAATGAACAAGAGTATTCTGTCTTTTCTTCCATAAAATATCTATTGTGCCATTCAATATATTCCTATGGTTAGTCATTTCAAAGAATCGTAGAATTTTAGGGGTTGGAATGGACCTTACAGGTCATCTAGTCCCACCCCCCTGCCATGGGCAGGGACAACACCCCACTAGACCAGGTCGATCAAGGCCTTATCCAACCTGACTTTGAGCAATATCAGGGTTTAATTTATTAGTTATCAATTTATGGATTCAATCATCTTGAACATTTAACTTCATCCAGTTTTCTCTTTTGACATGTTGGTTAATATTGAACTAAGTAGACAATATTTTTTTCCTTTTACCTGCCTGGATCCTGACACAAGACCAGAGCATCTACAGCTCTGTCATTTCCCATGGACTCTGAAATTAATATTTGTGGGCTGCAGAATACCATATATCCTCAGTTTTAAAGCTCTTAAAACCAGTTTTAAATTCACAGAATACCTCTACCAGCAGTTTTAAAGCTCTTGAATGAGACTGGACCTGTTGATGTATGAATGTGTATTCTTGAAAGAATATTTAACCACTTCATCCTATTAATATTATTTAGTAATAATGGACTGCTGCTCCATCTTCCTTGTGAGATATAATTTACCATCCTGCTCCTTCCAATACTGAGAACAAAAATATTTATTAAATACTTATGGCTTGTAGCAACAGGGGTAATAATTTTATCACCACAATCTATAAATGGAACTGTAAATCACTGAGATTTTTTTCATTCCTTACATAAAAAAGACATCTTCCCTCAAGTCTTTATTGACTTCCTATGCTCTGTTCTCACTGAAATGCATTCATTTCTGTTTCCATTTCTCTTCATACAATTTTTAATGAGTATTTTAATTGATGTCACACTGTACCACAGAACCAGGAAGGCTGGTGGCCTATCTTTTGATTCCAAATCATAGTTCTGCCTCAAACCATATCCACAAAAGTTTTCCCAAATTTCAGCCACCTATTGTCCATCAAAAAATTTCAAGCTGTCTATAAGACAGGTTAGAAATATTATATTAATCACACAAACCCTTCTATCTCCTCCCCATGGTATGGCATAGATAAGGAAATGTAAAATTCTTGTGTCTTTTTTTCTTTTTGCAGCCATTCCAATGGACCTTGACACAGCCTTGGGAAGATGCCTGTTTCCCATAAGAGTCTGGGATTTGTGTCCTTCTGTCCTGTCCCCAGAGGGTCTGTGGTAAAACAGTAGTACATGTTCATAATCCTCCCTTCACAAGCGGTGCTGAGACACCATGGAGCACACATGGGA
>NW_008664218.1:59200-71094 GCF_000695815.1 Acanthisitta chloris | reverse complement strand
GAAAGAGTGAGAAGAAAACAGTTTGTACTTACATGGAGTTCCTCTTCGGCAAAAACAGCAGCAGCTTGACCAGTAGCGGTTAATGCATTTGGAATTGGACACCAATTCTCCACTGTCTCATGCTTTTTTCCACACAAGGTGGCTATGGTATGTCACCATATCACCCTTAAATATCCCCTAAAAATCACTGTCTGATTCCTTACACATTCCCAGTCCTCTATGACCCATCATCTAGCTCCCTTTTGATTACTTCCCTCTTTTAAGCACCCTTATTCCTCAGCAATAGGCTAACTGCATGTCAATTGTCCTGCATTATTTTTCCTTCTGTTGATTTAAGAATTTTCCGTATCTGTTGTGGATTTCTGGGTGCCTGATAGGCTTGGATGCTGCTGACTGTTCTGCACTCAGTGGTCAGTAGCAGCAGGAACGCCAGCATGAACTGTGATATCTGTCCTGCAAGTCTGACCCTTCCTGGGGGAAATCAGAGTCATAAAGGTTGGAAAAAACCTCTAAGATCATAGTGTCCAAACATTAACCCAGCATTGCCAAGTCTACCACTAAACCATGTCTCTAAGCACCAAATCCACATGGTTTTTGAAGACTTCCAGGAATGGTGACTCCCCCACTGTTCTGGGCCGCTTGTTACAATGGTTGATAACACTTTCGGTGAAGAAATAGCTACTAATACCCAATCTAAACCTCCCCTGGTATAACTTCAAGCCATTTCTTCTTGTCCTATCTTGTCCTATCATTTGTTACCCATTTGTTACCCAGGAGAATAGACAGACTCCCTGCTTACTCCAACCTTCTTTCAGGTAGTTGTAGAGAGCAAGGAGGTTTCCCTCTTTTTCTCCAGGTTAAACACCCTCATCTCCCTCAGCTTCTCCTCATCAGACTTGTGCTCCAGACCCTTCCCCAGCTCCATTGTCCTTCTTTGGACACACTAATGCAACAGGGAAGAAAAGTTTTCTCTCCCCAGGTAAAGGCTGGATGTGAATAAATAATAATAATTGGACTATGAGGCTGTTTTTTTGACTGGCTGTTGGTTTCCTCTGTACCAAGATGCAATGGCAACCCAAGCACACTTAGCAATGGTGCAAAGAATCGAAAGATCAAGACCACCACAAGGCCTTATTTTAGGAAGAAATTCTTTACTGCAAGGATGATGAGGCACTGGCACAGGTTGCCTAGAAAAGCTGTGGCTGTCCCATCTCTGGCAGTGTTCAAGGCCAGGTTGGATGGGGCTTTAAGCAATCTGGACTAGTGGAAGGTGTCCCTGTCCACTGCAGAGGGGTTGGAAAGTAATAGTCATTAAGGTGTCTTCCAATTCAAATCTTTCTGTGATTCTCTGATTTGCTGTATGTGACTCTTTTGTTTACCCTTAGAAGCAGCAGTCAGATCCAAGATGTAACTACAGGAAATGGATAGGCCAGCTACACTCACAGTCACACCATAATGTCTTTGTCCCTTGGGTGTTTTCAGAGCTTCTGATACCCTCCCACAATAAAACCAAATGTCACTTGGTGTTCAGGGGGAAAATAGAGTGAAAAAAGTGAAGTTCAATTGCTGAGGATAAAAGAAGAGCAGCATAACACAAAAGAAAAGAAGACATTAGGAAGGATTCATTTAAGCATTTATCAAATCTATGTGTAAAACAAACTCTGGCCAAACTTTTAAATACTTCTGTCCAAAAATTGCATATTATCCCTGTAACCCTCAGCTCTCCGTATCTCTGTGTTTTTCATTGGGTCAGAATAAATATACAGCTGCTGCTTTACAAGATTGTCTTCCCCTTTTTTTAAAAGAAAATAAAAGTTATGCTTCCTTCTTTTATTGCACTTGACCTCTTCTCTGAAAGCACAAAGTAAGAATATTGCTCAACTGAGCCTTTGGCTGTGACCCTCAAATTGTTTGTTATGGCTGCACAGGAAAGCAAAGTCCTACACATGACCTTGAGGGTGATTTTATAAAAATCAATCAACTACTGTTATGATGGCCTTCCCACCAAGCAAAATAAATACAATTAAACCCATAATCACTTCTGTACAGTAATGTGCAAATTCAATGGGTCTCTTTAGGTGGAGTGAGAGAGAGAGGAGAGAAATACGTTGAGGCTATTTGATACTTTGTGAGAACATCAGAAGCACCATTCTTCTCAATTAACCCAGCAATTAGCCTCCACCTCTCTGCACACACAGAAATCTTTCTTTATCTGTCTTTACCAAAGGGAAGAAAAAAAAAGGAGGAAAAGAAAGAGAGAAAAACAAGACAACTCCATCTATCCCACAGGAGGGGAGAAGCAGCCAGACCAAATAATTACAAAAAAAAATAAAAAGAATATTAAAGAAAACAAGCCTAATAATAAAGGGGGGTGGAGGTTAATCTGCTGTGTGAATAACTACAGCACCATTATGCCATTGGCAGAAGTGGTTTTATGAAAAGAAAATTATCTTCTGAAATCCTTGGAAAATGGTGGAGGGCACAGTCAAAAGGAAAGGATTTGGCAAAGTAGTGTATTAAGAGTTCACTTTGTCAGGTGTCAGGACTGGCTCATGCAATGTCACAGCCAGAACATTACAGATATCCAGACCATTTTCTATGGAAAGAGGTGGCATCGTAGTGCTTCTGAAAAAAAAAAGAATGAATATCAATGGAATAGAGGATTTGAAGAATTGATGTGGGAAGCTTCTTGCCTCTGCCATGAAGTTTCACTATTTCCACCATAGCAGTTTATATCCCTTCTCAAAAAAAAATCAAATAAAAAAGAATTCTAACATAGATGTTCTTACAATGAATAAAAGCAATGCTGATAGTTCTCGTTTAGGGTGTGATGCAGAGAGTTCTAGAGATCCCCTGAACTTGGAGGGAAGCAAAATCCCCATCCAAAATGCACCTCTTACATGCAGAGCTTTTCTACTATCACCTTCTGAGGCCACACACTGCATTTGCTGTAGATACATATTTTCCTAATGAACAGCTCCTTAGGGAGCTAGGATAAAAGGGAATCAGAACCATAGAACCATAGAATATCCTGAGTTGGAAGGGACCCACAAGGATCATAAAGTCCAACTCCTGGCTCTGCACAGGACAATTCAAAGAAATACATCATGTGCCTGAGAGCATTGTCCAAATGGTTCTTGAGCTCTGAGAGGCTTGAGGCCATGACCACTTCCTTGGGGAGCCTCTTCCAGTGCCTAACCACCCTCTGGGGGAACAAAATTTTCCTAATATCCAGTCTAAACTCCCTCTGACACAGCCTCAGGCCATTCCCTCAGGTCTTGTCACTCACCAGAGAGAAGAGATCAGTGCCTGACCCTCTGCTGCCCTTCATTAGGAAGTTGCATACAGCCATGAGGTCTCCCCTCAGTCTCCTGTTCTCCAGGCTGAACAGATCAAGTGACCTCAGCTGCTCCTCATATGGCTTCCCTTCAAGGCCCTTCACTATCTTTGTAGCCTCCTTTGGATGCTCTCTAATAGCTTAATATCTTACATTAGGGTGCCCAGAACTGTCCCCAGGACTCAAGGTATGCCACATGAGTGCAGAGTAGAGCAGGACAATCCTTTCCTTCAGCTGGCTGGTGATGCTGTGCGTGATGCACCCCAGGACACAGTTGGCCCTCCTGGCTGCCAGGGCACGCTGTTGACTCATATTCAATATGCCATCAATGAGGACCCCCAGGTCTCTTTCTGCAGCACTACTTTCCATCCTCTCATTCCAGTCTGTATGTACATCCAGGGTTACTCTGTCCTGGGTGCAGAATGCAGAACTTGTCTCTGTTAAATTTTATCTGGTTGATGATTGTCCAATGCTCTAATTTGTCTAGGTCTCTCTGTAGGGACTCCCTGCTTTTGAGGGAGTCAGTAGAGAGGGTGTTAAAAATGTACCACCAGAATGATCATATAAATCACTACCTCGCACCCTTCAACTAACAGTAAATTTCCTCTGCATGGAAGAGGATTTGTGGATGGAAACATCATCTCCTCAGCTGCACTACTCCCTCTCATCACCATGCAGTGAAGATCTGCTCTGCTTGCACCATGACTATGAATAACTTGTATTCCCACAGCCTTCAGCTTGCTTTTCCTCTCACTTGGTGTTTCACATGACAAAGCCACAGAATCCCCCATGAGACAGGATTAAGCTCAGAAGTTCTATTCCTGGCAGACATCTCTGAGTGGCAAACAGCAGGAGGCAACTGCTAGAGATGGAATAGCTTTGCTTGATCCTGTACAACAAGGCTGCAGTGTGCTGGTAGCCCACTTACTGCTCATTCTCCGGTTCCAAGGGTGTGCCTGCTGGGGCCTTCAAGCAGGAAAAACCCCAACAAACAACAACAAAGATCCTCCTGTGTACAGGAAGAGGAATGCAGAGTTTATGAGCTTTAAAAAAGACAATTAATTATTTCATGGATCTGTCACCGGCACCCTGTTGACATGTTCACATGACATTCCAATGAGCCATAAAAATTGTTCACAGGCCGCACACAAAGGAGAAGTTTGTTATATTGTCCCAAAGACTGCTTGAACCAAGAGTCCAAAATTCATTCTCCACTTCCCTGAGCATGTTTGTCCATGTTCATAGCACAAACATACAGATCCCAAACTAGCTGGGAATTCAAATGCCCATGTATTTCCACCAGGACATTGCTAACACAGTAAAAAGTTAGGCTTGTGTTCCTGCATTTTGTTGGATGGAGGCCTTAATCTCCATCCCTAGGAGAGGAACCAGCAGCTGCTTCAGTACTCTCAGACAGAAACCATCTCCCAAGTCTGACAAGCCTGTGTTTTTTGGCTTGCTGTGCTTACAACCATCTGTTCAGATGGCATGTGCTCCCTTGTAAGCTGATTGGGCTCTTCCCTTAGAACACAGGAGACAGGCAAAGGCAATTCAGATCAGCAGTCCAGAAGATGCTGCCATGGGTCATGAAGTCTTTCAACTTCTTCAGCTCTTAGGTAGCCTCCAGGATGCTTAGCAACATGTTTAATGGATTTGAAAGAGGAGAGCTAACCTGGTCTAGAAGAGGTATGGACACCCCGAGACAGCTTTCATCATATAATGTTTTCCCTGTTAGGGTGTTCAGGCACTAGAATAGGTTGCTGAGGGAGGTGGTGGAGTCACCATCCCTGGAGTGTTTAAGAGGCATCTGGCACTGGAGGTTATGGTTTAGGGTTTAAGGTAGTGGAAGGTTAATGGTTGGACTCAATGATCGTAGAGGTCTCCTCCAACCCTGATGATTCTGTGATTCTATATATGACATCATCTAGGATCTAATGAAGGAACTTCCAGATGAGCCTTGTGAAGACATCAGGGTAAACACCATATATAGAGGTGTAATGAAAACAAAGGTCCTTGGGCTGTTATTTCAAGTCTCCAAGTGACAGACATACATTAAGGGCACATTTGGAAGTCCTGTGTGAGGGCTTAGCTTAGAGCAACCTGGTGTAGTGGAAGGTGTCCCTGCAAACAGAGGGGTGGAACTAGATTGTCTCTAAGATCCCTTCCAACCCAAACCATTCTATGATTCTATGATCCCCTCCTTCCATGAGAGTGAGTGGTGGAAGATCTTGCTGCCTCGGGTTTCAGCCCAGGTTCTGGTGGAGCTGTGTGCAGTTCCTTGGCCAGGATTAGCTTCCCACCTGGTGTAGTGGAAGGTGTCCCTGCAAACAGAGGGGTGGAACTAGATTGTCTCTAAGATCCCTTCCAACCCAAACCATTCTATGATTCTATGATCCCCTCCTTCCATGAGAGTGAGTGGTGGAAGATCTTGCTGCCTCGGGTTTCAGCCCAGGTTCTGGTGGAGCTGTGTGCAGTTCCTTGGCCAGGATTAGCTTCCCAGATCTGCTCATTGTTCAACACCCCATAGGAGTCTCAAGAGCTACTGAAATCTCAGCAAATCAATTTAATCGGCAAGTGAGAGCCCTGGGAGTCTAATGTACATGCTGTAAGCCCATCTGAAACATGTTGGGAAAAGAAACCTGCAGCCCATACCCAAACATGAACCAGGATTTACAGCTGAGGGAAGAACTGAATTAAAAACACAATACATTGCTACAAATTTGGGGCCTTAAAACCTTTCCTCCAGGAATGTCCACCTCTGCAAGTTGCAGTCTACTGGATAACACTGAATTCTTGCAGAAAAATGTGCTAACAATTTACAGAACTGATGCCTCTCACTGTTTTCCCCTGAAAACAGTTGGGATTTTAAGGCTCTGAGACTAATTATTGCAGGCTTCATACACCTCAGTGTAATAATGTAGGAAAATATCGCACAGTGACAGAGAGAAATAGGGCTGACTTTTCTTCCTTTTAAATCTCAATTAAAAAATACATTGGATGAAATTTCCCATTAGCTGGTACTATTTGTACATCCCATGTTCTTTCTTTAATTAAAAAACATGCTTATTGCAATACTGCCAGAATCGCTTTTACGGGATTTTAATTGTAATGTCTCTGCCTGATTAAAAAAAGAAAATATGAACTGAAAACTGTCTGAAAAAAAAAAAAAAAGGAAAGAAAAATATCTCAATGCACATCCCAAATGGGTCAAGCAAAAGGGCATGGAAAACACCACAACAAAGCAGGTTCCAACTGTGCCTACTGACAAGGAATTTTGAAATGGGTTTCAGGACTTGTTGATGTCATAGACAGGAAAACAGAGAGAAATGCTTTTTCTTCTTTCAGTGAATTCAAATACAGTCTTTATCAGCAGTGATTGAAGCACTAGGTTTTTTACCAATTTTGAAGCAGGTGTATCAGGGAATATTTGAGGCTTTTTCCTAATAGCAACAAAGATGAGGAAAAGGCAAGAAAAATTAATATGTGTATTCCCCCCAACCTCCCCACCCCGGGTCTACTCACAAGATTAATTCTAGCCATAATCTAATCAGAGTTGGATTACAAGAAATCCAAAATATTCACAGAATCACGGAATTGTAGAACCGTAAAACCTGGGATTTTATGGATTGGCAAAAATAAAAAAAGGCTCAGATTATTTTGGAAACTGAGTGCACAGATTTGAGACAGAAGCCACAGATGAGGTGGGTCAGACCTTTCTGAAAACTTCAGCCTGGAATCTGAAAGTGGAAGAGGGAACTGGCATGATGGTTAAGGACTGGTAAGATGCAGCAATGATACAAATGACAGGGGGTGGAAATTGCGATGACAGTGATATTGAGATTCTGGGGGCCAAAGCAATCTCCTCCCTTATGCCTGCAAGAGTGGCCATCTCAAAATTGCCTTTACAGAAGCAACTGAGAATCTTCAACCTCACCAAGGTAAACTAGTAACATCACCCCAGAATTCATCCCCAAGGCACTCCTGAAAGGCCAGGATGGTGTTTTCTATCTCCAGACCTCTTTAGACCACTATAATTTCAGACAAAGTCAACAGCACATGTCTGTTATCAGGTATCAACACATCAAACACAAAGAGTTCCTGCAGTGTAAACCCTGTGCAAAGGAAATTTCCATCTGTTCTGGGTTATCATAAACATTTCCATACTTGTGATGTTGGGATTACAAAAATAACTGCAATCTGCTGAACACACAGAATTATCTACAGTCTGTCTATCTTGTATCTCTTCCCCAATCAGTCTTGTCTGAGGCATTTCACAGTCTGACTATTAAACCCTCCACTGCCGATAACCACGTGTTCATGCTCTACTTGTTGAGGAGAAGAGAGAAACTGCTGAGCCCTCATGGCAGTGAGAAGGACCCAGCTGCTTAATCCTATTTTTCTATTCCTTTGACCTCCAGATCTTCTGCCCAGACAGTCTGGTCACTGCCAGAACCACTATACATTTTTGGCTATATGTTAATATAGCCAGAAGAATGGTCACTTTAAGGCTGCACATGAAGCTGATGTCCTTGTTGTAATACGCCTTTAGATATTTTCTATAATGCTGAAATCACCAAAAGGAGACAATACAGGGGCAGTACTCAAAATCCCCATAGTATGCTTAAAAAGGATGAATTTGAAGAAATGAGCCTGCAAACATGTGTTGGGTTTGCTAGATACAGAAGCAGAAAATGGGCAGTACAGCAGCTGTGGATTCAGTGGAACCACAGCCTTTTTCCATCCACAAACTGTTATATTTTCAGCTTCAGAGTACACAGACAGGCTGATGCTGAGTCATGAAAGCCAAATGGAGCAGAGCTGCAATTTAATCCCATTCTCCAGCTCTGACTAAGAAAAACTCTCCAGATAGAGTAGGAATGGGGTGTTTCAATCGAAGCACATATCTACACCTACCTACAGGTTAGGGGTTTGCCATCATGCCCATATTGCAGCTGGGGAAAGTGGTCAATTATTTGACATGCTCACAGAGTCATAGGGGTTCAGCTAACAGTGATTCATCTTGAGACGGGTATCTGTAACACCTAAGATGGACAATTCTTTTGTGTTGTGTGCTTCTATCGGTACAGGATCCTAAACAACTCCCCTGAGCTGGATAACTTAAAGAAAAGGAAGGTTAGGAAGATAAATCTAAATTTCGTTTCAGAGTAGATATCAGCATGTGTTGACTCCATATCTTACCAAGGCTAAGCAGCCAGAGCTCCCATGTAAGTCGGGGTGGATGTAACAGTCAACTTCACTAAGCTCAGATAAACAATTCCCATTCAGGTTTCTGCTTCTAAAATGCTTGGTTCCTATGTTTGTCATGTAACAATGGAAAAAAATAATAGCATCTAGAATATTTTAATGCTGCTGTCCTAACTGAATGGACATTATAAACGAAGCTTCTTGGAAAACAGGATAAAAAGGGGCAATAATTTGAATGTCAGATGAGCCAAAGTCATAAAGATACTGCTCCAGACTTCATTAAATTCAATCAGGCCTCTGGTAGCTTCATGAGTGCTGACTCATAGATCAAATGTGCCTTTGAGTAGGTCCAAAGTTCAAAGGATTTCTACTGCAATACTGTGCCCCAGTTCTCTGGAAAATCAGAGACTGAGCCCCAAAATTCTCATCCAGATGTGTCAGAAATCTGGGGCTCTGACCTGTCTCCTTTAAAGTATGTCACAATCACAATGAGGTTAAGACGAATCTTAAATCACACTGATTTAGGATTTTCTCTGGGGAAGAAAATTGTGTGAAAAATGTTTCACCTTTTTTTGTTTAAAATCTCACATTCTCACTTGTTTTTTAATTTTGTTTTTAAACAGGGATGGTGTCTGGTGTAGCAGTTCTTGAAAACCTGAACCTAGACTGAGAAGGTCCAATCAGTTTTGGAAAGTTTTCACAATAGGGATAAACTTGCAAAGATTTTTCTTTCTAGAATCATCATTCAACTTTAGATTAAAACCTAACAATCAAATGTATGTTTTTCACCTTACTCTTAATTAAAAACTGGTACCTTTAATATCATTTTAACATAAAATCAATGTTACCAGCAAAACTTCAGGGCCTTAAACATAAAAAACCTTCCATTTTCATTTTTAAAGCTGTTTCAGCAGACTTTGAGCAAGCTATTTCACCAGCACAACTCATTCCCTTAACACCAAGCATGTGCATAACAGTTTCCACAACCAGGGCCCAGTTTACAAGGTGGAATATTTCTGGCATGGAATTACAAGTAATTTTAATTCTTACTTTGACACTCACAGAGCTATACCTGTCTCACACTTATTCTGGGTCTACATGCAGGTACACGAACCCAGCAAACCCAGTGTTTCCCCCCATAACGATGTTCAGTGATTTACTATCCACCAGCCATGCGCTAGAGTTCTTGTTTACTTGTTATATTTGGTAGCTGTGAATCTGTAACATCATTAGTTTTGTAAAAGTGTTTGTGACACTCCTGCCTTAAAGGTGCCAAACAGAACAGAGTCGATTATTGTTATCAGCGGCGCCACTATCACTGGGTACTGCTCAGGACAGCAGCAATTTTGGTAGCTGGGGGAAAGAAAAAAGGGAAAAGAAACCCTGTCTACTTATATTGTCATTATGCCTCAAACAGCACAAATGATGCCTTCTGCATGCAGAATAATTAAATGCTTCCCCCATCCCGTCACCGCCCTGTTGCGTGTATCGAGAGCAGACTCAAGTCTGCCTGACCAGGTGGCTCTTGCAATGCTGGAGGTGGGGAATGGAAGGGGAGATCACAGTCATGAAAAACCCAGCCCTGAAGGAAGAAGAGCACCGAATACCCCTTCTGCAGACCTTTGAGATGCAGCAGATTGAGGACGCTGGTGGTGGTCCCCAATAGCAGAGTCCAGCCTTCTTCTATCGTGACGTTATCGCCATCTCGCGGCGGGTGGCCAGCAGGCCAGCTGGAGTCCTCGTCCCACTGGCCACAAAACTGCAGGGCAGGCTGAAAAGAAAAAGATCCAGAGGAGTTCAAAACTCACCGCTTCCCACCCTTCAAGAAGCCAACTTGCCCAGAGCATGGCAGAGGAGATGCCAACACTACACTGTCTGGTTTGGCGTTGGCATCTCCTCCGCTGTGCTCTGTGCAAGCTGCCTTCTGGAAGCACCCTGTGTAAGGCAAAGGAATAGAGAGACATTGGGGTTTGAGAGGTTGTGGGACTTCAGAAATGCCTGTCACATTTTTGGGGTTGCATCATGTCTCATTGTGCACTGAGGAATGAGGAATTTGCTGCAGGTCTGACTACAGAACAACCACAGGTTTCCTGGTGTGTGTCTCTCTCTGCCTCCCAAAAAGCAGAACTGCACTGTTATTTCCTGGCAATGTCATAAAATAGCCTGAAGAGTTTTGAATTAAAACATCCTGCTAGATGGACAGTATTTTGCTTTAGAGGCTTGTTTTATTCAAAGGCTCTCCCGCCATTTGCTGCATTTATACAGACATTCTTCCTTTCAAATACCTTTTTAAATTTCTCAGCTTATCCGGTGTTATTACTGCCTCTGCTTTGATGGCTTGCACATCAGTTCCAAATAAAGCACTGAATAACTCAAAAACAGCGAAGAGACTGACTCATGATGAGCAATGGCAAAATGATGCCTGTGTGTTTTGAATCATGGTTCCTCGGAACTTTAAGCATGCACTTTGTAGTGAAGGTTTTGTAGAATCACAGAAGGGAGGGACCTTAAAGACCACCTAGTTCCAACTTCCCTGCCATTGGCTGGAACACATTCCAATAGACCAGGTTGCTCAAGGCCCTGTTTGATCAATTTCTTGAGGATTGTGTGCATATTTTTGGGGGGGACGTGTGTGCACAAGTGCGGACATAGATATCCATAACATATCCTCAGCTCATCTGAGGTGGAGGGGGAAACCAGACATGGAAATATTTGTGGTCCTCACTGGGCTGTGCTAATCCAAAACAGGAGTAGAAAGAATAACCTCAACAGAAAAGCAAAATATAGTTACTCCATTTTCAAACTGAGCACAATATATGTGCACTAAGGCTTTTGCTCTGGAGCTGTGGTTTAGGTGAATCAATACTGGTGGTGTTATGCTAGTTATTCATTTTGACTGTGTCATTGTAAATTTTAGCTTTATCTGCCTGATATTTTATATAACATTCCCAAAGCAAAATATACTCAAAGCTGTCCCTGCCCAACACAGGGGGTTGGAACTAGATGTTCTTTAGGGTTCTTTCCAACTCAACCATTCTATGATTCCAATTATTTACACCAAGGAATGGGTGATGGTTCCCAGGCTAAATGATACAACGGGTTGATGTCCACCCTGGCTGGATGTTGTTATTTTTTTTATATAACATTCCCAAAGCAAAATATACTCAAAGCTGTCCCTGCCCAACACAGGGGGTTGGAACTAGATGTTCTTTAGGGTTCTTTCCAACTCAACCATTCTATGATTCCAATTATTTACACCAAGGAATGGGTGATGGTTCCCAGGCTAAATGATACAACGGGTTGATGTCCACCCTGGCTGGATGTTGTTATTTTCTGCCCTCTATTCTGATTT